>NW_026873201.1:0-140899 GCF_032173495.1 Musca vetustissima | reverse complement strand
CATTCTTGACTCATTTTAGTAAGCTATACCAAATATACATAAAATTGGACGAAAATATATATGGGAGCTATATCTTTATCTGAACCGATTTTCACTAAACTTAGAACACATCATTCTGGATCTAATTCAGTACGTTATGCCAAATATCGTGCAAATCGAAAGTTATATAGGGACTTTGGTGCACCATTTACCTTAAATCGGACTAAATTATATATGGGAGCTATATCTAAACCTGAACAGCTTTTCCCCAATTTCAATAGGGTTCGTCCTGGGGCTAAACAAACGAGCTGTACCAAATTTCATCCAGATCGGATTATAAATGCGACCTGTACTTTATTTACAATTTAACACCAACAGACGGACGGCCGGATTACTTTCTTTACTTAGCTGGCGTGTTACAGAACGGTTGTTCCATAAGCCGAGCTTCAAAAAGATTTCCAAGCGCGTCGATCTTGTGCGCAAATCCACCAATTTGGAAGACCACCTTCCAAGATGTTGTTTTCTACTTGGTCTTTCCATCTAATTTGTGGCCTTCCGCTGGTTCTACGGGAACCATCAGTAGGCTCGCATATAAATATAAAACTTTTGAGCTGGGGCATTCTAATTCATTCGCACAACATGGTCTAGCCACCGTAGTCGCTGCAGCTCAATACGACTGAATATGTCGATGTCCGCGTATAAATTGTAAAGTTCGTGGTTCATTCGATCGGCCCGTAGATCTTTCGGAGAAATATTCTTTCAAACACTCCAAGAGCTGCCTCATCTGCTAGCGCAAGTACTCATGCTTCAGATCCATATAATAGCACGGGTAGTATCAGCGTCTTATAAAGTGTGAGTTTGGTCTGGCGGGAGGTTGCCTTGTTTCTAAACTGCTCACTTAGACAATAGTAGCATCTGTTGGCCATCACAATCCTTCTCCGAATTTGAAAACTGATGTCATTCGTTTTTTTTATGGCGATACCAAGGTATATAAAATCTTTAGCTACCTTGAAGCTTTAGTTCTCAAGTTCCACAGGTGGTCCGAGTCTACTGGACGTCTTGCGCGTTGATACCATCAACTTGGTCTTCTCGCCGTATACTGCCAGACCACCTTTGGCAGACTCCTTTTCAATTTGTTCAAAGGCTTTTACGGCTCGCAATGTTCGACCCATTATATCGATGTCATCGGCGTGTTATTTGGTGTACAGAGTGTCATTTCTGTTCACCTTAGCGTCTCGTATAACCTTTTCCAGCAGGATCTTAAAAAGATCACGCGACAAACTGTCACCTTGTCTGAATCCTCGTTCGGTATTGAAGGGCTCCGATCGGTCCTTTTCTACTTTCAATGCTGATCTTGTGTCACTTAAAGTTATCCTGCATAGCCGTATTAATTTTTCAGGTATGTCGAACGTAGACATGGCTTTAAACACCTCTGAATGGATAGGGCTGTCGAATGCGGCTTTATAGTCGACAATTAGGTGGTATGTGTCGATGTGGTTTTCGTAAGTCTTTTCCAGGATTAGGCGCAGAGTGAAAATCTGGTCAATGGTGGATTTGCCAGGTCTGAAGCCGCATTTGTATGGTCCGATGATGTCATTGACCATTGGCTTCAATCGTTCACACAGCACACTGGATATCACTTTATATGCGATGGGAAGGAGACTTATTCCTCTATAGTTGGCACATATCGTCTTGTCTCCTTTTTTGTGCACGGGATACAGGATGCTGAGGTTCCAATCATTGGGCATGCATTCATCTAGCCAAATTGTGCTAATCTGGCCACCAGTCTTGAATAGTTCGGCTGGTAACCCATCGGCTCCTGCTGCTTTGTTGTTCTTGAGCCGATTAATTGATTTTATGACCTCATCTTGTATAGGTGGTATACACTCTATACCAACATCTCTTATTGGTTCTGGGGTATCTTCTTCATCGCCACTATTTGATACTAGAAGCTTTTCGAAATGCTCCTTCCAGATCCTCAACACGCTGTCTGTATCTGTCACCAGGTTTCCTTCTTCACCTCTACAGGAGGATGTGCCTGCACCAATACCTTCGGTTTGGTGTTTTACTCGCTGGTAAAATTTCCGGACTTCATTCTGACTCTCGATTTGCTCACGCTCACGTTTTTCTTGTTTTTTCTTCTTTTTTCTGAATACACGTTTCTCCTCTCTCCTTTTCTCGCGATAATTCTCCATCACGTTACGTGTTGCTACTGTCTGCAGGGTTGCCTTATACGCTGCGTTTTTCACATCATTAGCATTACGACACTCCTGATCGTACCATGGGTTTCTTGGTGGTGGTTTTTGGTACCCAATTGTTATTTTTGCTGCAGTTTGTAGGGAGTGGGCAATTCTTTGCCATTGTGCTTCTATACTATTATCGGGATAAGAAGTGCTTTCTTCAAGCAGATGGGTAAGTTGAGCGGAGTAGGCCTCGGCTACCTGTTGTGTTTGCAGCTTTTCGACGTCGAGTTTCCGTGTTGTATTAGATCGCACCTTTGCTGCAACATTAAGACGGGTGCGTACCTTGGCTGCCACAAGTTAATGGTCCGAATCGATATTCGCTCCTCGGATCGATCGGATGTCTAGAACACTGGATGAATGCCTTCCGTCCATCACAACATGATCGATTTGATTTCTCTTTGTTCGATCGGGAGAAATCCAAGTGGCCTTGTGTATATCGAGATGCTTGAATCTGGTGCTGCTAACTACCATGTTTTTTGCTGCCGCGATTGAAGACTAAATTTTCCGACGGTGGGGCCAAAGATATTTGCCCTTCCGATTTTTGCATTAAAATCTCCTAGCAGAATTTTAATGTCATGGCCAGGGCAGCGATCATATGCCGTTTCTAGGCGCTCGTAAAATATGTCCTTGGTCTGTTCATCTTTATCTTCGGTCGGAGCATGGGCGCAAATTAGACTGATGTAAAAGAACTTCGCTTTTATACGGATTCGCTCATCTACTGGAGTGAATCTGGAGACAAGGTATTTTATTCTCCTGTTAACCATAAATCCGCAGCCAAATTCACGTCTCGTTTCATGGCAGCTATAATAAAGGGCGTAATTGTCTGATTTACTTACGCCTGTCCCTTTCCATCGCATTTCCTGTAAAGCAATAACATCGGCTTTGTATTTCTTGAGTATATCCGTCAAAGCGAACACTGCACCTGTTTTGTACAACGTGCGCACATTCCAAGTGCAGATTCGCAGATCGTGGTCCTTTATACGTTTGCGGGGGTCGTCGACATTAAGGGGGTTTGGTTTTCTTTTGCTTAGCTTTTTCGTAGTAAGTTGGATTTTCCGAGGGTGGGCAACTAACCCAACGCCTCAACCCATTTTTTATAGTTCTTATGGGTGAACTTCGCGGCACATATTAGCTCACTATTTCATCGGGTGATGAGAATAGCTCATCCGATGAATAGGTGGCACCGCGGGGAGGTCAGTGTCCACAATTGAGATGAAAGAGGGACCAATATAAGCCTGGACTTCGCCATGTTAAAGCCAATCAGAGCCGTTGCTTGGTATCTATCATCCCCTACGTCCGAGAACTATAGCTTTAAAATTTTCCAATTTCATTAGTTTTACAATAACCACCCACTGTTCGGCTAACAAAGGCATCTTTTCTTTTATTACACCAAAAAAATCCAATTTAAAATTACTCTATTTGCTTTTAAAGGAAATCAGATTTTTGCATTGTCTTGTTGTTGGCTGGCATTCTCTGTACGCTTTTGTATATGAATTTGTGCTATTTATTTCTTTCCTTTATTACGCTCCTCATGATGGCATTTTTATCGTCGACAATATAAGAATGTCCTTGGTTTGGAGAAAATCCTTATATTGTTTGCAAAACAAACGATTGTTTGCTCTGTGTACTGGTACTACAGGCAAATCGCTCTCCGCACTCCGATTTCGATGACTTTATTCTATTGAGTTTCGTCTTTTGTTATGGTTTGTTAATAAATTACAGACATAATCTTAATTTATCTGTTTGTTGTCGTATTGTCTGTCGGTTACGTCGACACACAAACGCCACTAAGGGCCAAAGCAAAACGAGTCGAACCTATTGTTAAAATGGCTAAATGTCAATGACGGGCTCAGAGAAGAGCACATCTTCATCTCTCTCCCTCCCCATGATTTCTTTTAATTTCTTCTCTTTTCTGGTTTGGATATTAAAATTTAATTCGTGTGTATTTGTAAGGCGAAATTAAATGTTGAACCAATTAAATATTAATCATACGCACCATTGTGCTTCTTAAAATTGAAAGGTCTTCATCTTCGTTCCTTAGCACATGAAAAGGCTATGTATCTGACATTCTCTGTTGTAAGTGTAATTATTCGTTAATGTTGTTGCTGTTTTTGCTTTTTTATTATTATACGTGATTATTGTTATTAACACTGCAATAAAATCCTTATTCACATTAAAATAATAAATGGATTTTAATAACGAAACGCGAATAAAATTTAATTGACCCTTAACATTTTGTATTTTCAGCAGCAGCAACAACAACGACGACGCCATAATTGCAACTGACAAAGTGCTTCCTTATTAAGGATGAGAATGTGTGCCTACGATGGTGTGTGAGAAATTAAAAAAAGAAATAATAATAATTGTCTTTAAAATTACAATTTCTTTAAAGGTAGTATATTAAACAGTTTCGGGGTGGGATCAACACCGATGGTAATTAAACACAACGCATACATCAATCAGGACCTAATTCCGTACACATTGCAAAATGTTGCTTCAATCGGACAAAAATTGCGAGTTTGGTGCGCAATTTACCTAAAATCGGACGAAACTATATATAGGAGCTATATCTTAATTTGAACCGATTTTCTTCAGTTTCAATAGAGTTCGTCCTTGAGCCAAACAAATGGGCTGTGCCAAATTTCATCCAAATCGGATCACAAAAATAAATCGACTCAGAAAATGATTCTATGCATATTCTCAAAAGGAACCATGGGTCTATCTCGATTCCTTTTGCCTTTTACAAACATATGCACAAAGACATAATACCCTGTACCACAGAGTGTTGAAGGGTATAAAAACAGCAGAAGACAGTTCAATAGGTACAAGAGCGAAATGAAGAAGGCTAAGCGTGAGTCTTGGGTCTGATATAGTGAGTCAATCGAAGGAGTCAGCGAAGCGGCCAAATTTCGCAGGATAAACTCTGACAGTGAGACTCTTGATATTCTATCGCCAACCCACATTCCTGGTTGTAAGGACTATAAGGAGGGTGCGCATCAGCCTATAGTTCGAACGAGGAAGGAGAATAAGTTGATTGAAAATACTATAAGCTACTCCAAACTGGTATGGGCGATAAATAGTTTTCAACCCCATAAATCTCCTGGTCCAGATGGTATAATACCGGCCAGGCTGCAGCACGCAGACGAACGAGTATTAACCTCTCTAGAGGACATTTAAGGGCGTGTCTACTTCTATCGTATATACCTAGTCTATGGAAAGAGGTACCTGTGACCTTCATCCCGAAAGCCGGGAAGCCGAGTCATACGTTACCAAAGCCTATAGACCGATTAGGCTCTCTTCCTTTCTACTCAAGACTTTAGAAAGGTTACTAGACTCAGAAAATAGAAAAACTATTGACCAAAGCAAACTTAGCAACTCCCAGCATCCATATATCAAAGTGGATACAGCCTTACATGAGGTGGTTGGATGCATCGAGAAGAATATGGAGTCCTCTGGCTACACTTTGGCAGCATTCATTGAGTGTGCTTTTAACAATGTGAAACTAGAAGCCATCCATTCTGCTCTCGTAAGCTTAGGTATCCCCTCACTTCTAACGGACTGGATTGATGGAATGCTGGGAAGCAGAATTATCAAATCATCCGTAGGAGAGAGTTCCGTGAGAAAATCTGTCAACAGAGGCACACCACAGGGAGGAGTATTATCTCCCCTTCTGTGGCTTCTGGTGATAAATGAAGTACTGTTGAAGTTCGGCCATCTTAGGATAAAGGTTGTAGCATGTGTCGATGATGTAATTCTGCTGGTTGGTGGTAAATTTATAATGACAATTAAAGATATTTTGGAGGGTGCCTGTCTAACTGGGCATACGCCAAAGGTCTTGGTGTAAATCCCACTAGGAAACGTGGGATTTCTAGTTTCCGCCTGCCATCAGTGACCCTAACCCTTTCTGAAGAAGCAAAATACCTTGGTACTATCATTGACCGGAAATTAACGTGGAACAAGAATGTTGAGGAACGCTCTAAAAAAGGACTGTTAGCACTGTACTCATGAAAGAACTCCATAGGTAAGAGCTGGGAACTAAGACCGGAGATCATACACTGGCTGTATGTGACGGTAGTTCTCCCCATTCTTATATATAGTTGCCTTGTTTGGTGGTAGTGGGTCAACAAAAATACACGGCTGTTAAAATTAAATGTAGTACGGCGATCGGCTTCAATCCTGATCACCGGACCACCTGACATTCAGGTGTGCTCTGAGGCTCCGGGAAACGGATGCCTGGAAATCGCTGAACTATTGTCACGCCAGTATCCTAAACATAACGTCCGGTTGTGACCTCTTGAGGGGAAATAGTCATATTAGTGACTATGTTCCTTCTCACAGAGACTTTAATGACATCAAAGTAGAGTTTCCTAGTAGGGAATCCTGAACTAGTGGCTCCATACCTCTGCCAGGTCTGTCATTCTTTATAGACGGGTCAAAGATGTAGGAAGGCACTGGTGCAGGCGTTTACTGTAGGGAATTAGAAACATATAACTCATGTAAACATAACAATCTTTGTAACGATTTTCAAACAGAAATCCATGCAATCACGAAAGCGGCCGAGATAGTAAAATCAATTACTGCCGAACGATTTTCTCCAATAGGGTTCGTCCTTGGGCCAAATATGTGGCATGTGCCAAATTTCATCCAATTCGCAACATATACGTGATCTGTAATTTGTTCACAAATATACATGGACGGACGGACATGCATAAATCGACTTAGAAAGTGATTCTATGCTTATTCTCAAAAGGAACCATAGGCATCTGGGGCTGTTACAAACATATGCGCTTAATGTAGGGAATTAAAAACATATAACTCATATAATAATTTTTGATAATCTTTACCACATACGAGAGATTTTTCCAAATTACAGAAATCAAAACCGCGCTCAAGGATTTTCTCCAATATGGAGGGTAACCTTATATAGTGGGCCACCCGAAAAAATGTGGCATGTTTTGCCAAATTTCATCCAATTCGCAAAGTCATAATTACAGCCATCTGTACTTTGTTCAAAACCCCTAAAATACTGAAAATGAGGGGTATCAAAGTGGACCAATATTTGTAACTATTAGTGGAGATATTTGGTACCCAATAAGAACCCAAAATTTCAGCGAATTAGTTTGAAAATCCTGTTCAAGAACCCCAAACCGACAATTGGTGCCATTATATGGGAGATATACCTAACTGTGGAGAGATATAAACCATCTTCTAAGTTGACCTGTCTGCATATACGACTATATGCAAAATTTTGGCTCTCAATTTGTTTAGAGACTAGAGTGATTACAACTGATATACGGACAGACGGACATGGCTATCGTCATAGAATTTTACGCTGTTCAAGAATATATATACTTTATAGGGTCGGAAATGAAGATTTCGATGAATTACAAAAGAAACCAGTAAGGAAAGTAGTAAAGTCGGACTGGGCCGACTATATGATACCCTTCACCACTTTGGGAATATTCTACATATGTATCTTTACAGATGTCGTCTTTTCGAAGGAACATTGATTTCATACTTTTTAAATAGACTTTAAGCTAACTTTACGCACGCTATTTGGTATGCTTCCCATTGATTATTTAGTCCCATTGATTATTTGGTACACCATTTACTTAAAATCGGACGAAAGTATGTATAGGAGCTATATGCAAATCTGAAACAATTTCAAGAAAACTTGACACACACAAGGTTATAGCAACTTCAGTACATTGTACAAAATTGTGTGCAGGTCGGTCAATCTTTGGTTCTTTAGTGCACAATTTACATTAAATTGGACGAAAATATATATTGGAGCTATATTTAAATCTGAACCGTTTTTCACGAAACATAGCACACATCATTCTGGACCCAATTCAGTGCCCTATGCCAAATTTCGGGCAAATCGAAAGATATTTGGAGACCCATTTACTTTAAATCGGACGAAAATATATATATGAGATATATATAAATCTGACCCAATTTTCTCGAAACTTGGCACACGTCACTCTTGACCTAATTCAGTGCTTTATGCCAAATTTCGTGCAAATCGAATGAGTTTGGTGTCCCAGTTACATTAAATCGGTCGAAAATATATACGGGAGATATACCTAAATCTGGACCGATTTTCGCGAAACTTAGCACACATCATTCTAGACTTAATTCAGTACGCTGTGCCAAATTGCATGTAAATCGAATGATATATAGGGACTTTGGTGCACCATTTACCTTAAAGCGGACTAAACTATATATGGGAGCTAGTTCTAAATCTGAGTCGATTTTCTCGAAACTTAGCACACATCATTCTGGACCTAATTCAGTACTCTGTGTCAATTGTCATGCAAATCGAATGATATATAGGGACTTTGGTGCACCATTTACCTTAAAGCGGACGAAACTATATATGGGAGCTATATCTAAATCTGAACCGATTTTTTCCAATTTCAATAGGGTTAGTCCTTGGGCCAAATAAGTGACTTGTGCCAAATTTCATCCAAATCGGATTATAAATGCGACCAGCACGGACGGACATGCATAAATCGACTCAGAAAGTGATTCTATACATATTCTCAAAAGGAACCATGTGTCTATCTCGTTTCCTTTTGCCTGTTACAAACATATGCACAAAGCCATAATACCCTGTACACACAGCACACATCATTCTAGACTTAATTCAGTACGCTGTGCCAAATTGCATGTAAATCGAATGATATATAGGGACTTTGGTGCACCATTTACCTTAAAGCGGACTAAACTATATATGGGAGCTAGATCTAAATCTGAGTCGATTTTCTCGAAACTTAGCACACATCATTCTGGACCTAATTCAGTACTCTGTGTCAATTGTCATGCAAATCGAATGATATATAGGGACTTTGGTGCACCATTTACCTTAAAGCGGACGAAACTATATATGGGAGCTATATCTAAATCTGAACCGATTTTTTCCAATTTCAATAGGGTTCGTCCTTGGGCCAAATAAGTGACTTGTGCCAAATTTCATCCAAATAGGATTATAAATGCGACCAGCACGGACGGACATGCATAAATCGACACAGAAAGTGATTCTATACATATTCTCAAAAGGAACCATGTGTCTATCTCGTTTCCTTTTGCCTGTTACAAACATATGCACAAAGCCATAATAGCCTGTACCACAGTGTGGTGAAGGGTATAAAAACAAAATGAATATACCCTCCATACTATGGTAGACGGAATATACCCTCCATACCTCAAAATGCGGAAAATAAGTCGATATCGTACAATCACATGAAAAATTTAATATATCATAAATATTCTTCGATTTTTCCCCTTCTCTATAAATCTCCTACATTGACTTTTATTTAAATCATATCATTTTCAAAAACAACCCTGACACTCAGCCACAGGTAAAAAACTTTGATATTATATAAAATAGTATCATTTTGTTTCAAACCATATAATTCACCGGAAATAAACATATCAGAAGTTATCCAATAAAAAAACAGCTAAAATTGATGCACTTTGCATTGAAAATAGTTTTTCATCTATTCTATGTTTGTCCTGCAATAACCTATGGCTAATTTATGACATCCCTTGCGACCAATAAAATAATAATTTGTCTGTTCATCATCCTCAAGCAATGCATGCATATGCATGTGTGTATGTATATACCGTTTGTGTCACCCACTAAGGAATTGTTAGTCGCCTGCAAGCAAATAAACTTTATTATGATGATGTATTTCCATTTCCTCAAAAGACCAATGACATTAAAACGAATGTCCTGTCCTCACTACTTAGGCATGCTGTCGGATGTTGGCAAAATGTCTCTCGGTCGCTAGGTCGTCGAGAAAGTCAATATTAGAGTGCAATCAAAGATTCTATACAGAGATACGATAGAGATATACAAAGTGATATGAAAGGCGATGATGCTGATGATGACGATGATGGTGGTGGTGATGATGAACCAAATGCATATTTCCATTATGCTGACTTGGGTAAAGTTCATCCCTAGTTGGGTGTATGGGTGGGTGGTAGAGAGAATCTGTATGATATTTTTAATAGTGTTTACCCCCAATGGCTGGACAGACTGGTTGGTTGGTGGTCTGTAGCCAATATTTGCATAATACTATTGACACACAGTCTAAAAACTTTTGCTGCAAGAATGCGAGTCTAATAATACAACAAAACGACAAAAAAACAAGTGTCGCTCCCGCAGCGGGAACAACTTAAAAACTGAACACATTTCCTGTTATGGTGATGAAGAAGGCTACGATGTTAGGGTGATGTGCCAAAAAAACAAGACTCCTGACTTGTACAGGAACAGGAAGTTAGAAATATGCACTCGAGTGCTTATATGTGTTGTGGGGCTTGATTGTTGTCTTCTTCTATTATATGAAGGGGTATTTTCTTTTTGTCTTTCAACGAGTAATAAAAATAAATCAATGCAAGATGTTAAGGAAGAACTTTTGTGTTATATATTAAATTATGATGCTTTAAACATTGTTAATATTTTTGGAGCGGGAATAAAATAAGTCATGTTTTGAAGTAAGCAGATTTGTCGTAGAGATTCTTTAACGATTTGAAGAATATTTTCATTATAGGCCCATTTTTTAACAGCTGCAATATGACAGTCCGCGCCGGTTACGACATTTTAAAGAGTTTAGTCACAATTGTTATTTGAGTAGTGTTGGCGGTTTATTTGGGATACCATTTGTATTTTGTTTTTGCAAAATAGTCAGGCTGAATCCCAGTTTGTAGTTTTTATAAAAAAAAAACAACTATTTATTTGTGGGGAATATATGGCATTGTTTGCCGAGGGGTAAGGCAGGGGAGACTATAGTTTCGGATCACGCCACTGATCCTCATCAGTTCCCTCAGTTTTTTTTTTTTTTTTTTGGGATATTCTCCACAGAAGCTATAGCTTCTATACAAAAAACCTTTCATACCCAAATGTCTCTTGTAACAAAGCGAAGTACTTAGCTGACCAACGACATAAACTGCATGAGAATTTCGCTGGAGCCTCACTTCGAGGTTAACAAGGCATTTACAAACAATACCACATCTTTCCCACTGTTGTGTGTTGTCACATCGCGACAAATGCACACAACGACTTTGTTGGTGTTGCTAGTAAACAGCAACAAACCAAACAGTTTAACCGTGCCTGCGTCTACAACTTCAGTAGTGTTGACGGTTTATTTGGGATACCATTTGTATTTTATTTTTGCAAAATAGTCAGGCTGAATCCCAGTTTGTTTGTTTTTATAAAAAAAACAACTATTTATTAGTGGGGAATGTATGGCATTCTTTGCCGAGGGGTAAGGCAGGGAAGACTATAGTTTCGGATCACGCCACTGATCCTCATCAGTTCCCTTAGTTTTTTATACCCTCCACCACACTGTGGTACAGGGTATTATGTCTTTGTGCATATGTTTGTAACAGACAAAAATAATCGAGATAGACCCATGGTTCCTTTTGAGAATATGCATAGAATTACTTTCTGAGTCGATATATGCATGTCCGTCCGTCCGTCCGTCTGTCCGTCTGTAGATGTTAAATTGTAAACAAAGTACAGGTCGCATTTATTATCCGAATTGGATGAAATTTGGCACAGCTCATTTGTTTGGCCCAAGGACGAACCCTATTGAAATTGGGAAAAATCGGTTCAGATTTAGATATAGCTCCCATATATATTTTCGCCTGATTTAATGTAAACGGTCCCTATATATCTTTCGATTTGCACGAAAATTGGCACAGCGTAATGAATGATGTGTGTAAAATTTCATAAAAATCGGTTCAGATTTAGATATAGCTCCCATATATATCTTCGTCCGATTTAAGGTAAATTGTGTAAAAAAACCCCTATATATCTTTCGATTTGCACGATATTTGGCACAGCGTAATGAATAAGTCTAGAATGATGTATGCCAAGTTTCGTGAAAATCGGTTCAGATTTAGATATAGCTCCCATATATATCTTCGTCCGATTTAAGGTAAATTGTGTAATAAAATCCCTATATATCTTTCGATTAGCACGAAATTAGGCACAGCGTAATGAATAAGGTCTAGTATGATGTATGCCAAGTTTCGTGAAAATCGGTTCAGATATAGATATAGCTTCCATATACAGTTTCGTCCGATTTTATGTTAATGGTGCACCAAAGTCCCTATATATCTTTCGATTTGCACGAAATTTGACATAACGTACTGAATTGAGCTTAGAGTGATGTCTGCCAAGTTTCGTGAAAATCTATCCAGATTTAGATATAGCTCCAATATAAAGTTTCTTCCGATTTTATGTAAATGGTGCACCTATATATATTTCGATTTGCACGAAATTTGGCATAACGTACTGAATTGAGCCTAGAGTGATGTTTGCCAAGTTTCGTGAAAATCGGTCCAGATTTAGATATAGCTCCAATATATAGTTTCGTCCGATTTTATGTAAATGGTGCACCAAAGTCCCTATATATATTTCGATTTGCACGAAATTTGGCATAACGTACTTAATTGAGCCTAGAGTAATTTATGCAAAGTTTCGTGAAAATCGGTGCAGAATTAGATATAGCTTCCATATATAGTTTCTTACGATTTTATGTTAAAAATTCACCAAAGTCCCTATAAATCTTTCTATTTGCACGAAATTTGGTATAGCATACTGGATTGAGCCTGGAATGATGTGTGCTGAGTTTCGTGAAAATATGTTCAGATTAAGATATATATATTTCCGTCAGATTTAATGTAAATAATGTACCAAAGTTCTAATATTGCATAGATCGATTGATTTTAAGTAATTGACGCACCAAGGAACCAATATATGGTTGATAGGAACAAAACGTACTGAAATTAGTATAACCCAACCTGTGATAAGTTTCGTAGAAATCGGTTTATATTTTGATATAGATTCCACATATATTTTCGTCCGATTTTAAGTAAACGGTACAAATGGTGTTTGTCAGATTGACAACGTACAAAATTGAGCATAGAATAACGTAGTTGCGTTTTCTAGAAGTACATACATAGCCCAACGGCCCAACATTTGTCCCATTGTAACAAACAAATGACATGCTTATAAATTGATCTAAGCTGATTCACATTTATATAAAATCACATATTTTAGTTCATCCAATTTCATGTTAATTGTCCTGTTTAATATACCCATAGTGGTGAAGGGTATCATATAGTCGGCCCCGTCCGACTTTTCTACTTTCCTTACTGGTTCCTCTTAAGAGTGTGTGAATGAATATGAACTTATATTGTAGGTCCATATTTTTACATAGTCCCCAAAGGTCCCAATTAATTTACGGTATGTTCATAGTCCATTTTCAAATCGGATTTCTTAAATTTGGTATTTCATTACTTCCCAGAATAAAAATCCCAATATTTGCCATAACTTTTTCAAAGCCTCCGAAAAAAAGTACCCATATTATATAGAACAAAAACCCACCTCCACAATGAGGTCGGTATTCACAGCTGTTATACACATGTAGGTGCGGTCAATAATTACACCTTCTTACTTATTTCTGTAACTAAGTACTTCAAAAGTTTAACTTTTCTTTTAAAATGTCCATATACTGGTGCTTGAACGTAATAAAATTTAAACTAACCTACAAAAATATAAATTTTTTGGCAATTTTCATTTGCCAAAAACAAAACTAAATTTTTTGACACAGAAAATATGCTAATTCATGAAATTGTGTCCATGCTGTTTTTGTTTTTCATTTCGTTGTTCATTATTTCTAAACTCTTCTATTTTGGGGTGGGGGTTTAATTCGCCTTGTGAATTGTGTCTCCACGAAACGAACATAAAATAGGCATTTGTGAGTCATTAGCACAACAATGCTACGATTTTGTTGCAACAAATATTTCCCTCATGCGAAAGAAACCATTCTTTGTTTCGATTAGTAAAATTCTTGCACAATGGGATAACAATTATATACAATCAGTTCAAACCATATAAGAGTAATGCACAATTTTGTGGCTACTGGAAAAACATTTTAGGAGAAGACCGGCGTCAGATGAGGTCAACATAGATCTATTTGGTAAATATATCTATGTTGATTATATCTTCAAGATTTTTTTTTAAATTTTCACTTTAATTTTTAACGAGAAATTCTTGAGGATCAAATTAAATATAAAAAAATGCATTTTTTGATAACGAGATTAGGATAATTTTGCCCAAAATATCATCAAAATACAGAAAATGGGGTGGACCTTATTTTCGGACTTTGTTAAAAAATTATCTTATTTCGAATATTTTCTGTAAAAAATGCGAAAAAAACCTTTAATTCTATATAAACATATTTGTTGAAAATGCGACAAAAGCTTCAAAATATAATACTTCAAATGGGGACGGGACCTTCATGTAGATTATATCACAAAATGGACCTACATTAAAAATTTTCTTACCACTTCAAACAAGGAATACAAAATTAAAAAATTGTGCATGAGGCCAGAGACGATTTTCTACTCAATGAGAATTCAAAACCAGTAAGAAAACATCAAAAGTCGGACGGGTCCGACTATATGATACCCTTCACCACTTTGAGATAGAACCGTCATAGAATCTTTGCAGGATCATTGAGATGGAATCGGGCGAAATTAAATGTGCTATCTGGATATATAATTAAAAAAACCCCATGTACATACGATTCTGAAATCAATGAAAAATTGCAAGTCAAACGGGCAGACTTGGATTTGTTGGTGTACCATTTTTATGAAATCGAGTAAAATTATGTATGAGGACTATACAAAAGCATGGACCTAACAGAGCAACCGCTGCATACACCATTTGTTTTTTGTTATCACTCCAAATGCAATTTTATACTCTCTTCCAAATTTCGTGTAAAATCTAACGGAAATATATAAGACCTATATAAAAATCTGAACCGATTTCAACAACCTCCTCAATTGCATTCGCTATGCAAAATTTTCTCAATCATACAAATATTGGGAGTTTGGTGTATCATTCACAAAAAATCGGACGAAACTATATATGGGAGCTATATTTAAATCTGTACCGATTTTAACAAAACTTCGTAGAGATCCGTCTGGACCTAATTCAGTACTATGTGCAAAATTGTGTCCCAATAGGACAAATATTGGGTGTTTGGTGCATCATTCACTAAAAATCGGACGAAACTATATATGGGAGCAATATCTAAATCTGAACCGATTTCACCAAAACTTCGCATACATAAGTATGGACCTGATTCAGCGCGCTATGCAAAATTTTGTCCTAATCGGACAAATATTGGGTGTTTGGTGGATCATTCACTAAAAATCGGACGAAACTATATATGGGAGCAATATCTAAATCTGAATGGATTTTAATAAAACTACGCAGACATCAAACTGAATTTAATTTAGTACTCTGTGCATAATTTTGTTCCAATCCGACAAATATTGGGTGTTTGGTGCATCATTCACTAAAAATCGGATGAAACTATATATGGGAGCTATATCTAAATCTGAATGTATTTTAGCAAAACGTCGTATACATCATATTTGTCTCAATCAGATAAATATTGGGAGTTCGGTGCATCATTCACATAATAGCGGACGAAACTATATATGGGAGTTATATCTAAATCTGAACCGATTTTCCCCAATTTCAATAGGGTTCGTCTTTGTGCAAAAAAGTGTCCTGTGCCAAATTTCATCCAAATCGGATAATAAATGCGACCGGTACTTTGTTCACAAAAATACATGGACGGGCGGACGGACATGCATAAATCGATTCAGAAAGTGATTATTTCCATATTCTCAAAAGGAACCATGGGTCTACTTCGATTCCTTTTGCCTGTGTGGCGAAGGGTATAAAACGTGACAATATATCAAAATACCGAATATTGCAAGTTGCTATTTTATGGAGCTACCTTGAAAAGTGGACCGAAATAGACCGTTTTCAATACCAAACATGGTAAGATTAGTTGCAATGTATGCCTTATATTGAATATTCAATAGACTTTTGGATTTTTTGAAGATTAAGCCGGGTTCCTTTTAGTTTGTTTGTATTGATATGGAAAAGGTTTTTTTAATGCCATACAAGGACAGGCCAAGCTTTCAACATCTGAAAACCAACCTAGAATGGAAATTGGCACAGCTCACCTATTTGGCCCTGTTGAAATTAGAGAAATACGGTTCAGTTTTAAATATATCTCCCACATATATAAATCCCTAAGTTTGTGCGATTGAGTCGAAAATTTTGCACAGTGTACTGGCTCGAGTATAGAGTAAGTCAATCGAAGGAGTAAACGAAGCGACCAGATTCCACAGAATAATATCTAAAGATACTAAATCTATAGGCGAAATGATGGGACGTGTACAAACTGCGGGAGAGAGACTCTTGATAATCAACAGACTATCATCGGTCTTGTGGTATGCTCGTCGGCATACAGTTCGAAGCAAGGAAGAAGAGAAGTTTATAGAAGATACTATAAACTACCCAAAGCAGGTATGAATAATATACAGCTTTCAATACTTCAAATCCCCAGGGCCTGATGTTATAATACCGCCAATGTTGCAACTTACTGATGATCGAGTATTGGCCACTCTGCAGTGAATTTTTAGAGCTCGTCAGTTGTTATCATACGTACCAAGTCTATGGAGGTAACGGTGACCTTCACCCCGAAGGCTGGGAAACCGAGTCATACGCTACCTAAGGACTACAGGCCGACAATTCTTTCGTCCTTTCTACTAAAGACTTTAAAAAGGTTACTAGACTAGAATGTTAACTTCGGGAGGAATCGAGATACAATACTAAAATGTAACATTCAAAAATTTACTAGCATTTTTCCGCTTCCAACAACAGCCTAACCCATTGTGCCGAAATGCATACGTTATTTTGTACTTTCTAGGGTCTTAAATTCTTTCGCTTGCGTGTATATTCGCATTCAGCCTTTTAACAACACAAAACTCAACCAGTGAATGTCGATTGTTGGTTGTTGATTCAACATGGTAAGAAGCAAAGAAAGAACGGAGAAAAAAACAACAAACCAAGAAAGCAACCAAACAACGGCTGTCATGAAATTAAATTAATTCAATGTGAATTCGTGGTAAAATTAACACACATTTGCCACATAGGAATTGCTGGCACTTTTAACTATAAAATGAAATAAAAAATATTCCCGTAAAGGCAAAAACAACAAGAAAACCTGAAACTAAAATAAATTGACCTAATGCCCCAAAGACACAATTCTCGCTGGCAGCAATGGTAGGTAACCTGGTGGAATTCAATTTTTTTGCGCCCATTCTACTCGCTCTCATATGCATATTTATGAACAGGGCTAACATTAAGATATTCTGACAACAATAGCAAGGGATTTAAATATTATTTTTCGGTAGTGTCTTTAATTCATGAATTTTCCACAAAAAGGACACATAATGTCAAACAACAAATGTGTGAAACTTAACAGAAGTTCTGTTTGTCTGTCGAACCACAACATGTTGGAGAATCCCAGTACAGGACAGGATGAGTTAGAATTGTAAATATTTTGTTGTTTTTAATGTTTGCAAGGTTGAAGTATATTTGTGTCCTGCAAGTTATTATGCAAATTGTTTTGTTGTATAAATATTTTTGTTGCCACCCCTCTGCCCTCACGCTTTCAATTTACTAACTTCTTCTTGGAATATATTTAATATTTTTTTATAGCTTTAACCTTTTTCATTCATCTTTACACATCTTTAAATCGCATATAATCCTCTTAACACCAAAGATTCCCGAGAACATAGGAATTGACTCAAGGATTTCTTCAAGGATTTTTATTATAATCTCCATAAATATGTTTGTTTGTATGTGTTTAAGTGCTACATGGATAAAAAGGGGCTCTCTTTGTTTAAAGTTTTATAAAGGGCAATATACTTTATATAGCAGAACAACTGCATACCAAAAGGAAATTTAGGTTCATTTGGAGTTTGAGCACAATTACCGACCACATTGGCTGTAATTATACACTACACAACCATGTTGTCAGGGTATTTTAGCTTTGTGCAGTCCCAAGAGTTTGTAACGCCGCGAAATATTGGTCCTAGACCATTAAATATACCGATCGTCATATCTCGATTAGCTGAGTCGATCTAGATATGTGTGTCCGTCCGTCCGTCTGTCCATTATATTTTGTAAACACGATACAGGCCACAGTTATGGACCAATCTTTACGAAATTTTGCATGTAGGACCTGTTCTGGCCAATGAAGACCCCTATTGGCCAATGAAGACCCCTATCGGTTAATATTTAGGGGATGAAATGAACCAAATACTTAATTTTTGTCGGTTTCTCTGATCGTTCCACAGGTCGCAATTATGGCCCAAACATCGTAAATTTTTACATGGAGAAGGGGATCAGGTCAAAGAATAAGCATGCCTGGTTTGATAAGGATCTGTCAATATTTAGCGGGTCAAATGGACCCTGACTTTTGTGTGAAAAATGACAAAATTTGTATTCTATGGCGTATATATTTACCCCTGGAGGACATAGACCCGAGTAGTTGATAGGATATCCAAGAGGAGTGGTTGGCCTTCAAATTGATACCAATTATATAGTCGTATGTACTCGGATGTGGGAGTTACACTTAAATATTTACAGGTGCTTACGTATTCATATATTATTTAGTAACCCATTACCACACTAGAGGGCGAAATATAGCGCGGATCGCTTTGAAATTTTCTATGAGGATCCTGGTATGGTCAAGGACAACGCCTATAATTTTTGGTGGTTATCAGATAATAGTTTTACGAATATAACTTTAGATTTAAGTTAATTTAGATGAATTCCGTTAATTTAAGAATTTGAATTGTAACGTAAATTTCTACTACGCAGTTTATTCGAATAACTTCACAACAACAACTACTGTATAGATTTTTCTACATCCTTCCATTTTCTCTTTCATTGTCTATTTTGTTATTGACGTACAATTCTTGGTAAACGTCATCATTGATGATCGCTTAATTCTTCTTTCTTTGTTACTCCCTCGCCTGTATATGTGTTGTTGTTATTGTTCACTCAATGTAAGTTTGTATGTGTTTGTTGCATTGGTAGATTGTTCGTAATCTAGGTGTTACCAGATCGTCTAGAAACTTCTGTAGCGACA
Organism: Musca vetustissima; assembly: GCF_032173495.1. Lineage (NCBI taxonomy): Eukaryota > Metazoa > Arthropoda > Insecta > Diptera > Muscidae > Musca > Musca vetustissima. The sequence continues at coordinate 121,632 of NW_026873201.1, read as the reverse complement.
GGCAAGGCTCATATAAATAGGGGAAATGGCAAGGCAGTTAGTCAGTTGTGAATCAGATCGCGAATTGAAACCTTCAAGTAAAGTGAAGTGCAAAGTAAAGTTGTGTCAATAAAATCATTGTAATATTCGTAATCAGAAAAAACCCGCGTTTTATTTAGTACGAACTGTACTGGGAAATAAAACAACGTCTACACGGGATTAAGTAAAATTCAATAACGTAACAATAATATTGGGATGAAGTGAACCGAAAACTTATTTTTTGTGTTATTTTTCGAGTCGATCTATAGGTCACAAGCCGAACATCAGAACACAACCCACTGTGAAGAGATTCTCCTTAAGTAAATAGCAGTGCTGTAATAAATATTGGGAATATTCGGAAAATATGTCAGTGTAAGGAAGAGGTGCTGTTGATCTCTAATCGGTCAAGAGGGTGCAAATATCACGAAATATTACCCAGGCTCGAAATAAAGAAGAAATAAAGATATTTTAGGGATATTGTGTAAATTTTTAATCATACTGTACTATGGGCCAGGAATACAATTTTATGCCAAAAAGATAGTTTCAAGTGAGCCGATAAAATGTTATAATTCTTAAATCTGCGAATTCGGTTGAAAAATGCACCAATGAACCCACAAATACAGAAATTTGGGAGGTACTCTTATATGGGAGCTATTGCCTAAACGTGGAGCGAAATATCCCACTTTTGAACTTGACCTGCCTGCTCACAAAAGACAACTCTATGCAAAATTTCGGCGATCTATCTCTATTTGATTAGGCTCGAGTGATTATAACAGAAGGACAGACGGACTTGCTTAGAAATTACTATTTAGATGATGATGTTACAAAAGGAAAAAGAAACACATACTATGGGTGGGATAAAAAAATATTGTTGAACCTTTCTAAAGCAATAGGTCGATAAAAAAAACAGGAGGGAAACAGGAGAGAAAGTAGTAGTATTGTACATATGTTTCCTTACAATTGTATTTCAATTTTCTATCATGTCTTTCCGCAACCTATGATAAATTTAATTTCATTCGGGCAGATTAAGAGTGGTCTAAGTACCATGGGACAAATTTATGGGAAACGATTTATAGCAAAATTGATATACTCTATTCGTTGGTAACTCATTTACATTAAATAGCACGAAAATATATATGGGAGCTATATCTAAATCTGAACCGACTTTCGCGAAACTTAACACACATCATTGTAGTAGGGACTTTGGTGCACCATTTACATTAAATCGGACGAAAATATATATGGGAGCTATATCTAAATCTGCGAAACTTAGCACACATCATTCTAGGCTTAATTCAGTACGCTGTGCCAAATTTCGTGCAAATCGAAAGAAATTTAGGAACTTTGGTGCACTATTTGCCTTAAGTCGGACGAAAATATATATGGAGCTGTATCAAAATCTAAACCGATTTTCACGAAACTAAGCACACATCATTTTAGGCTTAATTCAGTAAGCTGTGCCAAATTTCTTGCAATCAAGAGATATTTGGGACTTTGATGCACCATTTACCTTAAATCGGCCGAAAATATATATGGGAGCTATATCTAAATCCGGACCGATTTTTCGCAATTTCAATAATGTTTGTGATTGGATCAAATGAATGAGCTGTGCCAAATTTTATCCAATTCGGATAATAAATGCGACCTGTACTTTGTTTACAATTTAACATGGACTGACGGACGGACATGCATAAATTGACTTAGAAAGTGTTTCTATGCATATTCTCAAAAGGAAACATGTCTCTATCTCGTTTCCTTTTGCCTGTTACAAACATATGCACAAAGACATAATACCCTGTACCACAGTGCGGTGAAGGGTATAATTTAGTGGTGCGCAGCCAAAATTCCTAACTGAGAACTTTAACGGGTGCCTCCTCATAACAGTGGCAAAATTTCGTGTAAATAAAACAATCTTAAGATCCTTTTCGCCAAATTCACTTAAAATTGGTCGAAAATATATATGGGAGCTAAATCTGGGCCGGTTTTAAAGTAACTTACCACTCGTCATTCTAGGCTCAATACTATATGAGAAATTTTCTCTACATCGGACAAAATTTAACACACTCAATTTGGTCAAACCTTGGGAATCGGACGAAAATATATATGGAGGCTATATCTAAATTTGAGCCAATTTTCGCCAATTCCAATAGGGTTCGTCCTTGTGCCAAATATATGAGGTGGAACATAGACAGACAGACGAAGTACAGGCGGACGTGATAAATCGACTCAGGAAGTAATTCTATGGACATTCTCAAAAGGAACCATGGGAACCACAATACCCTTTATCATAGTGTTATAAATGGTATAAAAACCCTACATTTATATGCAGCTATTACAGCTAATTTTTGGCATGTCATTTCTTCAGTCTTAATTTTCATGAACAACAAACTAAATACCATAATACGAAGTTTTTTTGGCATCCAAATGAACTATGAACATTACACAAAAGTGGTACGTTCTATTTTGAAATTTTGTAACGATTTGGTTACAAATTATAATGGAGGTCTGATTGCTAGATCGATTCAGCTGGGCTATATATGGCGATCTCTATACTAAAAGGTGGATCTAGGACCAACATTGCATGGCTTCGCAAAAACTTGGGACTACACCAACTTATAAAAAGCTATAAAAAGTAACAGTCATTTGTTCACTCATCTTCGTATACGTTTATTGAATATATGAGGTCCCCTTCTTCGTATCTTAAAACTAAAAAAAAATTCTTAAGGTCACAATAAGTGTCACTTTTAAGATCACAATAACTGTCACTTCTAACTGTGTTCTGTTGCCAACTTAACCACATTCAAGGCCACAAAAGAAAGAAAATTGAATTGAACATCATTTATTTTGACTCGATTTCATTTGTATGCCACAGCGGACTTTATTTCAAGGGAATCAAGTCATTTGAAATTATCATATAAAGGATTCCAGTACGTGTGTGCGTAGTACATATGTTTGTACAATGTGTGTAAGTCATGTTTAATATATATCAACAGAATAATGCATAAAGGCTGTGTTCGTGTTTAGGCCATGTCTACTACCACCACCATCATAATTAGCAGCAGCAGCAGTAGTAGTAGTAGTAGCCTTGCAGGCCTATGTTACTTTAAATAGTCCGTCAGTCAGTCGGCTAGCTGGATGGTTGGTTGGCTGACTGGCCATCATAAGCTCTTAATGAAGTGTTAACAAATCATGGCATGTAAACATGTCAAAGTGCGAATACGTTCTATCGAAATGGCCGGCCAAAGCAAAAAACGTGACCAGCACCATTAAACAGCAAATGCAGGAAAAAAAAGAAAACGAATAGAGATAGAGGAAATAGTAAGCGCCACAAAAGAATGCCCAGCCAAAGAAGGGGATGCTGCCCGTAACAAGCCAACCCTGTCTTAATAATCGCATAAACTATGTATGCATGCACGAGGCAAATTTGATGTTTTGCCGGAGAAGACGTGCCACATTCCAATAATCAGATAAACGCATAGAAAAAAAAACATGAAAACACAAAATAACTATGGCAATAAGGTGTTCTTATTTGGAAACGAGTCTAAGCCCCCAATGTCTATGAAATAGAGTCCATCCAACCATCCATCCATCAGATGAAGTGCAAAATGTTTGTTTAAAACGCATTCAAAAGCAAACAAACGACGCGTGATGATTATCGTGCAGACCACCATTACACGACCATGCAGACCATCATGCATCTATCATACATTAGCATGATGAGTGGACAGTGGACAAGAAGCTTAGATTTCGGCCCATTTCATATTCGAAATATTACCTGATCATTATCGAAAATTATAGATGTAGTGCTTGGTCGTAATCGCAACTTCATGCAAAATTTCCTAGCCGAATCCATATCCTCCAGGAGTAAATACATATGGTCTTTATCGTATTTACAAATTAAAATAAGCAGAAGGACAGACAGCACACATGTCAAGATCGTCTAAGCTATGTATAACGATCGGTATACTAAAAGGTGGGTCTATAACCAATATTTCGGGACGTTACAAACTCTTGGAATCACACAAACCTATAATGCCGGTATAACATAGTTGTATAGGGTGTGTTGAAATTTATAATGCGTTTTGAAAATTCCTTCTATAAGCATAAGAAAAATTTAGTACTCTTGGAATTTAGTGCTATAGGGTTCACTGGTTATTCTGGTAACAGTTTTATTTTATCCTATTTCTGGATTAAATTTAGTTTAGAACTGCAGCTAATTTTCAATGTCTGCAACCGCAGTAACTTCGGAGTAAGTTGAGTGAGATTGTGGGGCCTGTTCTACATGCAGGGCAGATATTCTGCACATTTTCATCAATCCTGGCCCAACAAAAATTGAGACGACTCCAATTTTCTTCCGGCAACGAGAATCGTTGGCCAAGCATTTTAAACCCGCTATCATAAGGTGGAGTGTATATTGAATTTGACATTCCGTCCTCGAAAAATTCACCGGAGACTCTTTAAAGTATATATATTCTTGACCAGAATAATATTATATGCCGATTATGCATGCATGTCTCTTGAAATTATGATTTTTGGTATTAGTATAGCTCCCATAACACGATACCGTAATAGTCGGTATTTTGGGGATGTTGGCCACGTTTTTTTAACCCGAATATTCGGCATTTTGGGGACTTTGGGCACGTTTTTCAATCGTATGGGCTATAAGAACATATTAGTTTGGGGAAACTATCGATAAAATCGGAGAAATTATCGAAGTTGAACGGCATGTTAGCAGTCGTAACATCGCCCAGGAGCTAATAATCGGCCATAAAACTGTTTTAAACCATTTACACAAAGCTGGATTTGATGCAAACTCGATGTTTGGGTGCCACACCAATTAACAGAAAAAATAGAATGGATCGAATTTCCATCTGCGAAGCCTTGACCAAACGGAATGAGATAGACCAATTTCTTAAACGGATGGTGACTGGAGATGAGAAATGGATCACATACAACAACCCTGTGCGAAAACGATCGTGGTCAATGATCGGCGAAGCACCTCAAACAGTGGCCAAACCAGGGCTAACGGCTAAGAAGGTTCTGGTGTGCATTTGGTGGGACTGGAATAGGATTTATTATTATGAGTTGCTTCCATATGGTCAGACGCTAAATTCTGATCTCTACTGTCAACAACTGGACCGTTTGAAGATAGCAATTGACCAGAAATGGCCAGAATTGGCCAACTCTGGTCAATTGGATATGCCTAAAGGGGGGCCAATATTGATTAAATAGTGTTGGAAATAGTGAATATATGGGTATATCATTATATGAGGGCTATGCCTAATTAATGACCTGTGTATGCCAATTTTGAACCCAATATTTTAATTGTTTATCTCAATTCTTTCCTTCAGGAGGTATCACTATATTGAGGATATGCATAAATGTCTGCCGATATATTTCATTATAGTCATGTTTGAGTTTTGTTATTACAATATCTTTAGAAGGCGGAATGCTAAATAGTCTTTGTAGAGTAAAAATTTACAATTCCCCGTAACGACTACCCAACACCAACACACGGAATAAATGAGATAACTGTTTTAATATACACAAGTGAAAAAGCGTTAAGTTCGGCCGGGCCGAACTTTGGATACCCTCCACCATAGATATACTGACAGGTACTAGAAATGAAAATATAGGGAACATACCAAAAAGTGGACCTATACCGACATTTCTAAAAACGGATTATGTAAACCATAATGTTAACCATAATACAAATTTCAGAATTTTTTAATGGATAATTACACCCTTAGCCTAATGGCTAATGAGGGTGTATACCCTTTAACACGGTGAAAATGTTCGTCATCAAAATTTTGGTTCTACACCCCATGTTTCTTTGGACCAAATCCGTTTCAGAAAATTTAGATTTCATCCAAACTTTGCCCAACTTATTATTTCTTCCAAACTTAGTTCAAATTCGAAGATGGTTAATATCGGTCCACTCCCTCTGGAACCTCCACGCAGGGGCTAGGTCTAAATGCGGATATAGTTCATTATGGAACCTTACGATTTAATTTTTTATCTTGCTATCCTACGCAGGTGGAATGATTACAACAGATTCTTAGAATCAAACTCAAAACGCGGGACAAATCAGATAACTGTTTTAAGGGGGGTGTTTAAAAAGGGGGTTATATGGGGACTACCCTAAAAAAAGATGACGGATATTAATAATTTTTGGTAGGGAGATTTGTTACCATATACGACTTCAAAATATCAAACTGCAGCAAATTCGGCTGTAAAACGCGCTCAAGAACCCCAAAATACCGAAAATTGGGGCTAACCTTATATGGGGGCCACCAGAAAAAATTTTTAGTGGAGAGATTTGGTACCCAATAAGAACTCAAAGAACTAGATTACAGGCAATTCGGTCGAAAACTACGATCAAAACCCCCCAAAATACTGAAAAGTTGAGGGTACCGTTATATGGGGGCTACCAGAAAAAATGGATCTATACGTATAATATACGGATAGACGGACGGACAGACCGACATGCTTAGATCGTCTTAGAATTTTACGTTGATCAGGATATATATACTTTATAGGGTCGGAAATGATTATTTCGATGAGTTACAAACGGAAAAACAAAATTAATATACCCTCCATACTATGGTGGAGGGTATAAAAACGTGGTTATATGGGGACTACCGCAAAAAAGGGGTGAATATTAATAATTTTAGGTAGGGAGATTTTTTACCATATACGACTACAAAATACCAAATTTCAGCGAATTCGGCTAAAAAACGCGCTCAATAACCTCAAAATATCGAAAATTGGTGGTACCCTTATATGGGGGCTAACGGAAAAAATTGACCTATATTTAATGGGGAAATTTGGTACCCAATAAGAACCCAATGTATAAATTGTCAGCAAATTCGGTTGAAAAACGAGCTCAAGAACCCCAAAATACCGGATAATTTGGGGGAACCCTTATATGGGAGCTATGCCTAAACGTGAACCGATAAAGCCCATCATCGAACTTGACCTGCCTGCAGACAAACGACGACTCTATACAAAATTTTGGCGATCTATCTTAATTGGTTTAGACGCTAGAGTGATTACAACAGACAGACGGACATGGCTAGATCGTCTTAGAATTTTACCCTGATCAAGAATATATATACTTTATAGGGCCGGAAATGATTATTTCGATGAGATACAAAGGGAAAAACAAAATTAATATACCCTACATACTATGGTGAAGGGTATAAAATGGCGTTACAGAATTTGGCCTATAAAACAAATGTTGTTTTAATGTTATACTGGAAATGAAATATTAAAAATAGGGCAATATTTTGTTGAATAAATACATTACATATTTCAAATTATGTCAAAACAACATCCACAGTGCATCATTGAAAAAAACCCACACCCCTCACATACTCATCATCATGGGGAAACATAAAGATGGACTTTGTAATAATTCACACGTATAAGTACCAACGATGCCAGCACACCAATGTGTGAGTTATCAGTGTAGGGGGGCCAAAATCTCTGACATTTTAAAACACACGCGTGTAAACACACACACACACACTCACAGCTGTGATTATTTCCATTGAAGTGCAAAGTGCTGTGGTAGTTTTCACTTATTTGCACTCTTTTTTCACATGGAAGCAAAAAATAAAACCAGTGCCAATATTCGTAGAAAATCAGCAGGGTGCAGAATTGTACATTAAAAGCCACGCACAACTTAAATGAAAGCCGAGTGGCTGTGTTGTTGTTGTTGCTGTAGTTGGCGCTGTTGTTGCTGTGAAGTTAACATGAAATTTAATAGGTTTGCATGTGGAGTTCCATTAAGGCTTTATTATTCGCACAAAACAAATCTATTACGAAGCAACCAACCAACCGACCTACGACGACGAGCTGCAGATATTCGTTAGTTGGTTAGTTATTTTTATGTAATTTGCAAAACAAATACTGGTTAATTAATATGTGAATGTGTTGTTGTTGTATGTTATTTGCTATGCACAATGGATGTAGTTCAATGTTAGTGTTAACTAAATTTCTCGTTTTGAAATTGTATTTCACTAATTATTACCGTTAATAATAAATAAATTCAATTACAAAAAATAATAATAATAAGTTCATTGTGGCAAATTTAATTAACTCTGTTACCAGACAAAAGATTGATTGCATATGAATGAATGATGTAGACAATCACGTATTTTTGTGTGTATGTTGAAATTAAATTAACAATTAGTAATCAGTAATTTGGGAGATTTTTTGGCAAATGAGAAATAAAAATATTTTAACACAAAATTGAGTTTCTTGTGAATGATAAGGGATAAAACCAAACAATTTAAAAATTATTTTGAGTCAATGGATGCTAAGACCTAGACTAGTCGTAAGTATAAAATTGGGTGTGATTTGGATAAGAAATGCGGCTATGATTTAAGAAATGTTAATGGAAAAGAAAAGTCACTTCGATTTCGATGAAATTCAACTGTTATATACAAACTCAAAAAATGGAACTCTGAGAAACGCTTCCATGTTCCAAGGAACCCTTATTTCAAAATATGGAGTTCTCTTTTAGAAGAGTAAATATTCTCGGATTAAATTATTATTATTTTATTAGCAACGACGTCTCCCACCATACGAAGAAATACGAGACTTAAGAAACAAGTGAAAAAGCGGTAAGTTCGGCCGGGCCGAACTTTGGATACCCTCCACCATAGATATACTGACAGGCACTAGAAATGAAAATATAGGGAACTCACCAAAATGTAAACATATACCGACATTTTTAAAAAACGAATTATGTAAACCATAATACAAATTTCAGAAATATTTAATGAATAATTATACCCTTAGCCTTATGGCTAATGAGGGTATATACACTTTAAAACGGTGAAAATGTGCGCCATCGAAATATTGGTTTTGGACCCCATGTTTCTTTGGACCAAAATTTGCCCATCTTATTATTTCTTCCAAACTTACTTCAAATTCGAAGATGGGGAATATCGGTACACTCCTTCTGGAACCTCCACAGAGGGGCTAGGTCTAAGGGCCATTGACCCCGGATTAAGGTTTAATCCGGATTAAGGGTCATTTATCTCGAATTAAGGCTTAATCCGGATTAAGGGTCATTGAACCCTGATTAAGTCTTAATATGGATTAAGGGTCATTGAACCCAGATTAAGTTTTAATCCGGATTAAGAGTCATTTATCCCGGGTTAAGGCTTAATCCGGATTAATGGTCATTGTCCCCGAATCCGGATTAAGGCTTAATATGGATTAAGGGTCAGTAACGCCGGATTAAGGTTTAATCCGGATTAAGAGTCATTTATCCCGGATTAATAGTAATTTATCCCGGATTAAGGGTCATTGACCTTGGATTAAGGCTTAAGGGTCATTGAACCCTGATTAAGGCTTAATATGGATTAAGGGTCTTTGAACCCAGATTAAGGTTTAATCCGGATTAAGAGTCATTTATCCCGGATTAATAGTCATTTATCCCGGATTAAGGGTCATTGACCTTGGATTAAGGCTTAAGGGTCATTGAACCCTGATTAGGGCTTAATCAGGGTCACTGGCCCCGGATTAATGTCCATTGACACCGGATTAAGGTTTAATCCGGATTAAGAGTCCCGAATTAAGGGTCATTTTCCCGGATTAAGGGTTATTGGCCCCGGATTAATGTCCATTGACACCGGATTAAGAGTCATTTATCCCGGATTAAGAATTATTTATCCCGGATTAAGGGACATTGACCTCGGATTAAGGCTTAATACGGATTATGGTTCATTGACCCCGGCTTAAGCCTTAATCCGGATTAATGGTCATTGACCCCGGATTAAGGGTCACTGACCCCCGATTAAGGCCTAATCCGAATTAAGACCTAATGCAAATTTATGGCCATATTTATTTACACACTGCACATATGTATGGTTCAACTGCGAATCGGAACGGTTCGATGTGATTCTCAGCGAAAATTACTGGAGTGAAATGCATTTTTCCCACATCGTAATAAATTAAATCGAGAATGCCGTATAAAATCTTAATATATAAATGAGCTTAGTGATAAGTGAGTGAGTGAAGCTAGAAGGTTGCAATTATGAGTGTAGGTTTTTGTTGGTGTGTAGGCGTGGGTTTTGGAAATATGAACTTTAACGGTACGAAAAGTATAGTTTCGTCCAATTTTAGGTGCACCAAAAACCCAAATTTAAGCCGATTGGTTTTACATAGGGACTATACCCAAAAGCGGGCGGATATAGTCATCCTCGAACAAAGGACGAATGATTACAACAGATGGATGAATCGACTAAATCATCATATGTAAGGTATAAACGGAAAATTGCTAGTAAATCATATTTCCCCTACTATGGTGGAATTCGGGTATATGGAGGTAACCCCAAAAACCGGAACAAATCAGTTATCTATTTTAATATAATCCAGTACGGAAAGTAGTAAAGTCGGACGGGGCCGACTATATGATACCCTTCACTACTTTGGGTATATTCAACAGATGAATCCTAACAGACCTTCAGAAGTTTTTAATGGATAATTATAGCCACAGCCTTATGGCTAATGAGGGTACATACACTTTAAAACGGTGAAAATGTGCCTCATCGAAATATTGGTTCTAGACCCCATGTTCCTTTGGACCAAACTTTGCCCATCTTATTATTTCTTCCAAACTTAGTTCAAATTCGAAGATGGGGAATATCGGTCCAGGAGCTAGGTATAAATGCAGATATAGTTCATTATCGAACCTTACGTTCTAATTTTTCATCTCGCTATCCTCCGCAGGTGAATGATTACTACAGATAACTATTTTAATATAAAAAGGGGGTTATACAAGGACTACCCCAAAAATGGGGCGAATATTAATAATTTTTGGTAGGGCGATTTGTTACCATATACTACTACAAAATACCGAATTGCAGCAAATTCGGTTGAAATACCCGCTCAAGAACCCCAAAATACCGAAAATTGGGGGTACCCTTATATGGGGGCTATCCGAAAACATGGACCTATATTTATAATTTTTTGTGGAGAGATTTGTTACCTAATAAGAACTCAAACTACTAAATTACAGCTAATTCGGCGGAAGAATACGATCAAAACCTCCAAAATACTGAAAATTAGGAGGTACCGTTATATGGGAGCTACCCGAAAAAGTGGACCTATATTTTTAATTTTTTGTGGAGACATTTAGTACCCAATAGGAACCCAATGTACCAAATTTCAGCGTACTCGGTTAAAAAAACGCGCTCAAGAACCCCAAAATACCGAAAATGGGGGGTATCCTTATATGGGGGCTATCCGAAAAAATGGACCTATATTTATAATTTTTAGTGGGGAGATTTAGTACCCAATAAGAACCCAATGTAGCAAATTTCAGCGAATTCGTTTGAAAAACACGCTCAAAAACCTCAAAATACCGAAAATTGGGGGGTACCCTTATATGGGAGCTATGGCTAAACGTGGACCGATATAGCCCATCTTCGAACTTCACCTGCCTGCAGACAAAAGACGACTCTATGCTAAATTTTGGGGATCTATCTCAATTCGTTTAGACGCTAAAGTGATTACAACAGACGGACATGCATAAATCGTCTTAGAATTTCACGCTGGTCAAGAATATATATACTTTGTAGGGTCTGAAATGATTATTTCGATGCGTTACAAACGGAAAAACAACTAATATACCCTCCATACTATGGTGGAGGGTATAATAATGGGGGATATATGGAACATAGCAAAAATTGGATCTATACCAACAATTGTACCAAGCGATTGTTGTAAGCCATAATTCACACGAAACACAAATTTCGGCAATTTTAAATGGGGATTTTTCCAGTTTAAACTGACAATTTTGAGTGCAGAATATCCCTCATACTATGGTGGAATACGGCTAAATGGAGACAACCCCAAAAACGCGAAAAATTAGTTAACTATATTAATATAAACAAGCGAAAAAGGCGTTACGTTCGGTCGGGCCGAACTTTGGATACCCTCCACCAAGTTATACCGACAGATACATGCAATGAAAATATGGGGAACATACCAAAAAGTGGGCATATACCGATAATTCTGCAAACCGATTTATGTAAACCTTTATGTACACCAAATACAAACTTCAGCAATTTTTAATGGGGATTTTTCCTAAAATCTGATCCAAAAAGTGGACCGATACTGATAACGCATGGTAGAGTATAAAATCCTCAAACTACTGTAATTTAGATTACAAAGTTATATGAGGGTATGCCTAAAGGGGGGCCAATATTGATTAAATAGTGTTGGAAATAGTGAATATTTGGGGATATCATTATATGTGGGCTATGCCTAATTAATGACCGGTATATGTCAATATTGAACCCAATATTTTAATTGTTTATCTCAATTCTTTCCTTCAGGAAGTATTACTATATTGAAGAGATGCCTAAATGTCTGCCGATATATTTCATTATCGCCATGTTTGAGGTTTCTTTTATCACAATACCTTTAGAAGGCGGAATGCTTGCAACAGATGGCTAAATAGTCTTTGTAGGGTAAAAATTGACTATTCCCCGTAACGACTACCCAACGGCAACACACGGAAGAAATAATATAACTATTTTAATATAAAAAAGGTGGTTATATGGTGACTACCCCTAAAAAGAGGTGAATATTATTTGGTGGGGAGATTTGTTACGACGACTCTATGCAATATTTTGGCGATCTATCTCAATTCGCTTAGACGCTAGAGTGATTACAACAGACAGACGGACAGACGGACATGTCTATATCGTCATAGAATTTTACGCTGATCAAGAATATATATACTTTATAGGGTCGGAAATGATTATTTCGATGTGTTACAAACGGAAAAACAAAACTAATATACCCTCCATACTATGGTGTAGGGTATAAAAAGGGGGTTATATGGGGACTACCCCAAAAAGGGGTCGAATATAAATAATTTTTGGTAGGGAGATTTGTTACCATATACTACTACAAAATACCAAATTGCAGCAATTTCGGTTGAAAAACGCGCTCAAGAACCCCAAAATACCGAATATTGGGGGCACCCTTATATTGGGGCTATCCGAAAAAATGGACCTATATTCATAATTTTTTGTGGAGATATTTGGTACCTATTAAGAACTCAAAGTACTAAATTACAGCCAATTCGGTGGAAAAGTACGACCAAAACCCCCAAAATACTCAAAACTAGGAGGTACCATTATATGGGGGCTACCAGAAAAAGTGGACCTATATTTATAATTTTTTGTGGAGACATTTAGTACCCAATAAGAACCCAATGTACCAAATTTCACCGAATTCCGTTGAAAAACTCGCTCAAGAACCTCAAAATACCGAATATTGGGAGGTACTTTTATATGGGAGCTACTAAAAAATGAACCTATATTTATAACCTAAAAATACCGAATATTGGGAGGTGCTTTTATATGGGAGCTACTAAAAAATGAACCTACTTGGAGAGACCCAATAAGAACACAAATTACTAAACCACAGCCAATTCGGTCGATCAACACCCCCAAAATTCTAAAAATTGGGGGTTACCGTTATATGGGGGGTACCAGAATAAGTGGACCGATATTTTTAATTTTAATGGAGATATTTGGGAGCTATGCCTAAATGTGGACCGATATATCCCATCTTCGAACTTGACCTGCTTGCAGACAAATGTGCAAAATTTTGGCGATCTATCTCAATTCGTTTAGACGCTAGAGTGATTACAACAGACGGACAGACGGACATGCTTAGATCGTCTTAGAATTTTACGCTGATAAAGAATATATATACTTTATAGGTTCGGAAATGACTATTTCGGTGAGTTACACTATTGTGTAGGATATAAAAATGAGTACTTCGTGGTGTTGCAAACGGAACGACAATTTTAATAGACGTTCCAACTTATGGGTATAATAAATCACGGTGCCATATAGTGAGCCTAACACTACTTTTCTCCATTCTTTATTGTATTAAGGTTCGTGGTAGTGGAGGTTCGGTTAACTTATTGTTTACATTCTTATTGATATGCTTTGTAACTAATTTAACGGACTATGATACATTGCATTTTTTAAGACCACAACGAGATTAAAGATTTTTCTATCGATTAATTTTGATAGTATTTGGGAATTTGTAAATACCAAAAGGCAAACACAAGCCAGCAAAAAGAAAATAATCTAATTTCATGTTTAAGGCTGCACAGCGCCTAAATCACTAACAAAACATTTTTAATAAGACTCACGATGCCGGCGGAAGGCCATGCCACAACCTCGACCATCGACTACAAATAAAACAAAAAAACTTGCAATCTTTTTACATGGTCATGAATTTTATTCTTTGAAACTTTTTTTATTTTTTGTTGGTCCGAAAAAAACTTAAACTTTTATAGGTAACAAAATGTGAGTTTGTGTATCTGCCCAAATGCCAGGGACCTTATAATATGGTATATGCTGTTGTTGATGATAATGATGACGATGATGCAATGTTGTTATAATTTGTAAAATATGCATGTAAAGAATTCGTTAAGTGAATTCTCGTTTTAAGACCGGAGGCTCTTTGTGATAAAGACTATCTTTTGTGGTTGTGGATTTTAGTGGTCTTGTGGCAGAATGTTTGGTGGAAGTTTTGTTCTTTTCGTTAGTTTTTGGGCTAAGTCGCTTGTTTTTAGTGGAGTTTCTAAAGAAGCATAAAATGTTATGGTAATAGTTGTTGTAGAGGATTTATAGGGTTTTTATTAAATTAATATTTTTTTTCTTATGTTAAGTTAGTGTCAAGTTTGGGACATTTATATAACCAAAAAAATCAGATAAATGTTACACCAGCTCCTCTTGTTTTTGTCTTTTGTAGTTTTGTAATCTCCCAATGTAATAACCCTTTAGCATTTCACTTACCCGCTGCCGCTAGTTACCTTTTACGATAATCATGATCATTATCTATTTAAACATGTTGCTAATTTCTATTTGAGACTATTTGTTAATAGTACTGTTTCGTTTAATAGCCAACTATGGCATTCTTCTGCACCAAAGTATTAGTTACCTTCCACTGTAGAAGATGGTAATCACTATTACATGCAATTTCGTGGCATTCAACCTTTAAGGTATATTTACAAAAATTGATTATAAAAACAAGTTGATTATATACGTACCTAAGTAGTAAGACTTATTCATGATGGACTATAGGGAGTTGAGAATGTTAAAATGTAATATGTAGATCATTTACTATATGTTTTAAATTTATATACCCACATCCTTATTGATAAGGTCAAAATGATCCTCATCGATTCTTTCGGCCAATGCCGTTTCAGAAAATTCCCCTTGTAATTTTATATTTCATTGTCTTAGATTATCTACAATTTGTATGCTTGTTGCAATGACATAGTCTCCACGTTGGATAGCTAACGAAACTTAACATACATTACTCTAGACTTAATTCAGTACGCTACACCAAAATGTCGTGACAATCGAACGATATATAGGGACTTTGGTGCACCATTTACATTAAATCGGACGAAAATATATATACGGGGGCTATATCTAAATCTGAACCGTTTTTCACGAAACATCATTCACAAAAAATCAGTCGAAAATTATATAGGAGCTATATCTAAATCTGAACCGTTTTTTAAGTTTTTTACACATCATTCTAGACTACAGTTAGCGATGCCAGATTGCGTGCAAATCGATAGATATATAGCCATTGACACGACAGCCATTCACATTAGTTGGTCAAATCGTCTTTCTCATAGAAAATTATAATTGTGGCGTTTTTGGTAATTTTTAACCCCGAAATATGCCATAATCGGAAACTTAGTCAAAATTTTGTAGCCATCAGCGCTACATTTCCGCCCTCTAGTGTGGTAACTGTAATACTAAATAATATAGGAATAGTTAGACGCATATTCCACATCAGTGTACATACAGGAATTGCAATCAATTTAAAGGTCAACCACTCCTCACGGATATACTATCAACTTCTCGGGTCTTCAGGAGTAAATATATAGACCATAGAATACAAATTTCAGTCCATTTGTCCCGCTCATTATTGAGCGATTTTCATAAGAATAGTCATGCTTATACCTGTGTAATATTTCATGATGTTTGGCCTCTAGACTGACCCGAAAAATGGACAAATATAAAGTTCATCATAACGAAAGATATGACTAGAATCAATATTTGGCGGCGATACAAACTCTTGGGGCACACAAAGTTTTAATACCATGACAACATAATTTTGTAGTGTATTATAAGTAAAACTGTTCGTGAATTTGTATGAGGCCTATGCCATAATAAATAGCTGCCGACAGGGACGTATGCAAAGGGGGTAAATTTTTATTGATGTCGGTTCGAATTTACATAACTCCCATATATTGTTTCGTCCGATTTTATGTGCACCAAACTATTAATATTTGTCCGTTTAAGACAAACTTTTGCGCAGTGTACGGAGTTATGTCTAGAAAGGCGTATGGGAAGTTTTGTTGAGATGCACCGAAGAGCCTATGTTTATTTAATTTATACGAAATTTGGCAGAGGTGGGTTTAGAGTGATGTGCATTAAATTTGGCCCAATTAGGTCCGGTTTTATATATAGCTCTACATACATTACTTTGCTCGATTTCATATAAATAGTACAGCAAAGAATCCGATTGATATACAATCTTTCATATATTTCTGAATGGTATGTTTACTTACTTACTTGACAAGACTTTCGTTCTATAAGCCTAGCTTAAAAAAGATTTTCAGGCACGTCGGTCTTTTGCGCAGTTGTTCACATTTTAAAAGACCATGTTCGGCAACGTTGTCTTCCACTTTATTTTTCCATCTAATTCGTGGCCTTCCCCTTCTGCGTGAGCCATCAGCTAGTTCGCTTTTATATGCCTTTTGAGCTGGGGCATCTTCAACCATTCTCACAACGTATCGCTGTAGCTCGATACGTCTAACAATCCCGATGACCGAAAATAGCTGGTACAACTCATGGTTCATTCGACGGTGATATTCACCGTCAACGCAGATCGGCTCATAGATATTTCGGAGAAATTTTCTCTCAAACACTCAGATCCATATAACAGCACGGGTAGTATCAGAGTCTTGTAGAGTGTGAGTTTGGTCTGGCGAGATGTGGCCTTGTTTCTAAACTGCTTACTTAGACCATAGTAGCATCCGTTGGCCAACACCAACGGGGGTCCCGGGCCTCCCTGAACGTCTTGCGTGTTAATTCCATCAATTTGGTATTTTCTCCATTTACTGCCAGACCCACATTGGCAGACTTCTTCTCAATTTGTTCAAAAGGGGCTTTTACCGCTCGTAATGTTCGATCCATTGTGTCGATGTCATCGGCGTAGGTGAGTAACATGTGATGTTTGGTGTACAGAGTGCCACTTCTGTTCACCTTTGCCTCCCGTATGATCTTTTCCAGCAGGATGTTAAAAAGGTCACACGGCAAATTGTCATCTTGTCTGAATCCTCGTTCGGTAGTAAAGGGCTCCGAGAGGTCCCTTCATAATCGAATTAATTTTACAGGAATGTCCAATGCAAATATGTATTGTTTTTTGTGCACGTCACACGGGATGCTGAGGTTACAATCATTGGGTAAGCAGTCCTCTAGCCAAATTGTACTAATCAACTAGTGCATGCTCCTGATCAGTATCTGACCACCAGTCTGAATAGTTCGGCTGGTAACCTATCGGCACATGCTGTTTTATTATTATTTCGCCGATTGATTGTTATTCTGACCTCATCTTGGTAGTAAACACTCTATACACTCATATATTATTAGTTCTGGGATATCATCTTCACCGTTACTATTTGATACCAGAAGCTTTTCAAAATGCACTTTCCAGATCCTCAGCACGCTGGCTGTATCTGTCACCAGGTTTTCTTCTTCACCTCTACATGAGGATGTGCCCGCCTTCGGTTTGGTTTTTTACTCGTTGGTAAAATTTTCGGACTTCGTTCTAACTCCTGTACATCTCGATTTGCTCCCGCTCACGTTTTTCTTGTTCTTTCTTCTTTTTTCTGAAAATAGGTTTCTCCTCTCTCTTCTTTTATGGGCTTTTAAGTGGTTCAAATATTTTTATAGAGCACACATTTCGCCCTATTCCACTTCAATGGTCCTCTTTTTTTGAGAAGGGTGTCATATAGTCGGCTCGTTCGATTTCTTAAATAACTTTTCTTAAATAAAATATAATAAAATACAACCAGTTTATATAAAAAAACTGTCAAAAAAGTGGACCAAAATTAGGCTCAATTTGTAGGAAATCTGCTACCAATGATCCAAAATATGAAAATACCGAATATCGGAGGATTATTTTTTGTGGTCCGCACCAAAACGTTATCACTAACATAAATTTCTACTGCATTTGTAAAGGTAATGGTTATTTCAGAATATTTATCTTTGCCAGTATGGAATGCAAGTACACAGATCCATAGGTCTTTCACTGCCTTAAGTGTATATCCTAGCAATGGATATGTGGTGGGATGAACTACACCTCTTTTCAACCTAACCTAACACAGATTCTAGTATAAATGTATTCAATTTTAATATAACTGTTAATAAATGTTTATTACTTAAAATACAAGGACTCCTTTAAAGTTATACATATATTCATTTATGTCCTAAGAACCAGATTTCAGAACTAAATTTACAAGTAATGATGACATATCACAAATAGAATAGTATTCGTGAAAAATATTTTATTTTCCCTGCTATCATTCTTGAATATGCTTCTCCTGCTGTGGTTATATCACATTGGAAAATTCCAAGCTGGTTATGTGTCTTCATTTAATAAAATGCAGGCGCATTGTCGTGCGGTACTTCTTGCCATACCAAGGTCTGACAATGTCAACTAAATAAGCCACCAAATAACAACAACGTGTAGAAGGAGGCAAGATCTGTGGCATGCAGGCAACAAATACAACACAGCTACCAGTTTTGTGTATGGCATCACTCCCGGTGTGTTGTCGCGTTGGTTTGGTTCATTTTAGTTGGAAAATTAATTGAATATGTTTTAATTCGTGAGCATCTTCTTCTTTGCCTCCTTTCTTTTGTTGTGACTTGGCAGAGCATTAGTTATCAGTGTTTGTAAAGAACGACAGCATTACAACATCTCAGACAAAATGGTTTGCATCTTCTACCCCTTTAAGTTTTTATCATGACATGATATTACTTTGAATTATGCACTGCTGTCCTTGGGGCCGAGGCGGAGTATATGTCAACGGAACGCGAAACTTTGTAAGTGTTATGCAAATTAGTACCATTGCTAATGAGCATATTTGTCATTAAGTCTGAAACACTGCCAACATGGAAATAGTTTATTTTGTTTAGGTATACGATTGATTTAAATTAAATTTCAGTCACAGAATATTTTCTAGGGCCACTTGTGCCGGAGTCTGATGTGTGTTAAGGTCACGAAACTTAACACACATCATTCTAGACTCAATTCAGTACGGTATGCCATATTTCTTGCAACTCGAATGATTTTTGCACCATTTGCAATAAATCGGACGAAAATATACATGGGAGCTATAACTAAATCTGAACCGATATTTACGAAATTTAAATCGAAGGATATATAGGGACTTTGTTGTACAATTTACATTAAATTTGACGAACATATATATGGGAGGTATATGGAAATCTGAATCGATTTTCACGAAACTTAGCACACATCAGTCTAGACTCAATTCAGTACGCTATGCCAAATTTCGGCTCAGCCAAGGTTCGCACTCGTCTTAATGTTGCAGCGAAGGTGCGATCTAACACAACACGGAAACTCGACGTCGAAAATCTGCAAACACAACAGGTAGCCGAGGCCTACTCCGCTCAACTTACCCACCTGCTTGACGAAAGCACTTCTTGTCCCCATAATAGTATAGAAGCACATGGGCAAAGAATTGAACTTCAGCAAAAGCAACACCTAGTTACCAAAAACCACCACCAAGAAACACATGGTACGATCAGGAGTGTCGTTTGGTACAGGCACGTCTTCCTGTAGAGATGAATAAGGAATCCTGGTGACTGAAACAGACAGCGTGTTGAGGATTTGGAAGGAGCATTTTGAAAAGATTCTGGTATCAAATAATGGCGGTGAAGAAGATACCCCAGAATCAATAAAAGATTACGGTATAGAGTGAATACAACTTAGCCAAGCTGATGCCAAAATAACAATTAACCGGCTGAAGAATAAAAAAAACATCAGGTGTCGATGGGCTACCAGCCGATCTATTCAAGACTCGTGGTCAGATACTGGTAAGGAGCATGCACCAGAAGATTAGTATAATTTGGCTAGAGGAATGCATGCCAATGATTGAAACCTCAGCATTCTGTGCCCCGTGCACCAAAAATTAAGACAAGACGATATGTGGAACACAGTGTGCTGTGTGAACCACTGAAGCCAATGGTCAATGTCATTATTATGACCATACCAATGTGGCTTCAGACTTCCACTTTTCAAATCCTCCTTCACTTTCCAAATCTTGGAAAATACTCACGAAAAACACGTCGACACATTCCACTTGTTCGTCGACTTTAAGCCGCATTCGACAGCCCTATCAGTTCAGAGGTATTTAAAGTCATTTCTGCGTTCAGCATTCCTGCAAAGTTAATACGGCTATGCAGGATAACTTTAAGTGACACAGGTCAGTAGGTATAGTCGAAAAGGACGTATCGGAGCCCTTCACTACCGAATGAGGATTCAGACAAGGTAACAGTTTGTCGTGTGATATTTTTAACATCCTGCTGGAAAAGGTCATACGGGAGGCAAAGGTGAACAGAAATGACACTCTGTACATCAAACAACATATATTAATCGCCTACGCCGATGACATCGATATAATGGGTCTAACATTCTGAGCGGTAACATCCACCTTTGAACAAATTGAGGAGGAGTCTGCCAAAGTGGATCTTGCGAGAAAACAAAGCTAATGGTATAAACACGCAAGTCGTCCAATAGACTCGGATCAACTGTGGAACTTGAGAACTTTATATTCCTTTCCTTTATATTCCTTGGTACCGCCATAAATAAAACTAATGACATCAGTTTTGAAATTCGGAGAAGGATTGTCCTATGGTCTAAGTAAGCAGTTTAGAAACAAGGCCACCTCCCGCCAGACCAAACTCAAGCTTTACAAGACGCTGATACTACCCCTGCTGTTGTATGGATCTGAAGCATGGGTATTTGTGCACGCAGATGAGGCAACTCTTAAAGTGTTTGAGAGAAAAATTCTGGGAAAAATCTACGGGCCGATCTGCTTCGACGGTGAATATCGGCGTCGAATGACACGGAAATCAACATAGTCAGTCGTATTGCGCTGCAGCGACTACGGTGGCTAGTCCATGTTGTGCGAATGAATGAGAATGTCCCAGCTCAAAAGGCATAGAAAACCAAGCCTACTGATGGTTCCCGTAGAAGGGAAGGCACGAATTAGATGGAAAGATCAAGTAGAGGACAACATCTCGGAACAAAGTCTTTCAAATTGGAGGATATGCGCACAAGACCGACGCGCTTGAAAATCTTTTTTAAGCTCAGCTTATGGAATAACCGTTCTGTAACAAGCCAGCTAAGTGGGTATAATAAATACGGCCTGTAATTTATTTACAAAGATGCCCGGTTACACTGATGGATATATGTAAATCTACCCAAAAAACGTGATTTAATTTAGTTTTCTTTCACATGCAATAAACAATCACGAAAAAGGCATAATACATTGTACCGCATTGTAAAATGGGATATACTACATAAAATTGGTGTCATTATTACTTACAAAAATATTCTCATTAAATAAATTGCCTATCGTTTAGCCACACACACGCACCATTCTTGCCTGCAGGAATT
Source organism: Musca vetustissima (assembly GCF_032173495.1). Taxonomy (NCBI): domain Eukaryota; kingdom Metazoa; phylum Arthropoda; class Insecta; order Diptera; family Muscidae; genus Musca; species Musca vetustissima. The sequence goes on along the minus strand of NW_026873201.1, from coordinate 99,831 downwards.
ATTTTTTCAATTTACACAACATTTACTTTTATTATGTTTATAATTTTCTTATAAATAATGGTGAAAATATTAAAAAAGACCTGATAAGTTCACCGACCCTAATGAAGATTAATCTCAGTTTGGCTATTGACCCCAAATAAAAAACCAGTAAGGAAAGTAGTAAAGACGGACGGGGCCGACTATACGATACCCTTCACCACTATGGGTATATTAAACAGGACTATTAATATGAAATTGGATGAAATAAAATATGTGATATTTATCTAAATGTGAGTCTACCTAGATCTATCCATAAACATGTCATTCGTTTGTTACAATGGGACAAAAGTATGTAAATCGACTTCAAACAAATATAAATAGGTCATCCGTTGGGCTATATCTGTACTTCTAGAAAACACAACTACGTAATTCTATGCTCAATTTTGTAAGTTGTGCAAAATTTGATGTCAATCTGACTAACATGAGCAGTTTGATGCCCAATTTACTTGAAATCGGGTGAAAATATATATGGAAGCTCTATCCAACTATTAAGCGATTTCAAAGAAGCTTGTCACAGGTTAGGTTATACTAATTTCAGATCGTTTTGTTCCTATTGGTTCCTTGGTGCGTCAATTACTTAAAATCAATCTATAATAAAAGGGAGCTATATCTAAATCTAGGCCGATTTTCACGAAACAAGGCAGACATCACTCTAGGCTCAATTCAGTACGTTATGCCAAATTTCGTGCAAATCGAAGGATATATAGGGACTTTGGTGCACCATTTACATGAAATCGGACGAAACTATATATGGGAGCTATATCTAAATAAGGACCGATTTTCACGAAACAAGGCAGACATCACTCTAGGCTCAATTCAGTACGTTATGCCAAATTTCGTGCAAATCGAAGGATATATAGGGACTTTGGTGCACCATTTACATGAAATCGGACGAAACTATATATGGGAGCTATATCTAAATCCGGACCGATTTTCTCGAAACTTGACAGACATCATTCTAGGCTCAATTCAGTACGTTATGCCAAATTTCCTGCAAATCGATGTATATATAGGGACTTTGGTGCACCATTTACATGAAATCAGACGAAACTATATATGGGAGTTATATCTAAATCAGAACCGATTTTCACGAAACAAGGCAGACATCACTCTAGGCTCAATTCAGTACGTTGTGCCAAATTTAGTGCAAATCGAAGGATATATAGGGACTTTGGTGCATCATTTACATAAAATCGGACGAAACTATATATGGGAGCTATATCTAAATCTGGACCGATTTTATCGAAACTTGGCAGACATCATTCTAGGCTCAAGTCAGTACGTTATGCCGAATTTCGTGCAAATCGAAAGATATATAGGGATTTTAGTGCACCATTTACATAAAATCGAACGAAACTATATATGGGAGCTATATCTAAATTAGGACCGATTTTCCCGAAACTTGGCAGACATCACTCTAGGCTCAATTCAGTACGTTATGCCAAATTTCGTGCAAATCGAAGGATATATAGGGACTTTGGTGCACCATTTACATGAAATCGGGCGAAACTATATATGGGAGCTATATCTAAATCTGGACCGATATTCGCGAAACTTGGCAGACATCACTCTAGGCTTAATTCAATACGATATGCCAAATTTCGTGCAAATCGAAAGATATATAGGGACTTTGGTCCACCATTTACATGAAATCGGACGAAACTATATATGGGTGCTATATCTAAATCTGAACCAATTTTCACGAAACTTGGCAGACATCATTCTAAACCTAAATGATTAGGCTGTACCAAATTTCGTGCAAATCGAAATATATATAGGGACCGTTTACATAAAATCGGTTAAATATATATATGGGAGCTATATCTAAATCTGAACCGATTTTTCCTAATTTCAATAGGGTTCGTCCTTGGGCCAAACAAATGAGCTGTACCAAATTTCATCCAATTCGGATCATAAATGCGACCTGTACTTTGCTCACAAAAATACATGGACAGACAGACAAACAGACGGACGGACGGACATGCATAAATCGACTTAGAAAGTGATTCTATGCATATTCTCAAAAGGAACCATGTGTTTATCTCGTTTCCTTTTGCCTGTTACAAACATATGCACAAAGACATAATACCCTGTACCACAGTGTGGTGAAGGGTATAATAAACCCTTTTTACCCCGAACTTTTAATTCAAACACACGCAGGCACTTAAAAACAGTATCAGGTCCAGAAAACCTAAAAAACGAAGTGAAAAAGAAAAATTGATGTTAACGCAACCGCAAATTTCTTTTGCACACCTACATTTTGGACCACTAAAAATTATAAATATAGGTCCATTTTTTCGGACAGCCCCCATGTAAGGGTACCCCAAATTTTCGCTATTTTGAGGTTCTTGAGCGTGTTTTTCAACAGAATTCTCTGAAATTTGGTACTTTGAGTTCTTATTGGGTACCAAATAAAGCTACTAAAAATTATAAATATAGGTCAATTTTTTCTGGTACCCCCCATATAACGGTACCCCTCAATTTTCGGTATTTTGGGGTTCTTGACCGCGTTTTTCAACGGAATTCGCTGAAATTTGCTATATTGGGTTCCTATTGGGTAATAAATTTCTCCACAAAAAATTATGGATATAGGTCGACTTTTTCTGGTAGTCCCCATATAACGGTACCTCCTAATTTTCAGTATTTTGGGGGTTTTGCACGTATTTTTCCGCCGAATTAGCTGTAATTTAGTATTTTGTGTTCTTAATAGGTACCAAATCTCCCCACAAAAAATTATGAATATAGATCCATTTTTTCGGATAGCCCCCATATAAGGATACCCCCAATATTCGGTATTTTGGGGTTCTTGAACGCGTTTATCAACCGAATTTGCTGCAATTTGGTATTTTGTAGTCGTATATGGTAACAAATCTCCCTACCAAAAATTATTAATATTCGCCCCCTTTTTGGGGTAGTCCCCATATAACCCCCTTTTTTATATTAAAATAGTTATCTGATTTGTTACGCGTTTTGGTTCTAAGACTCTGTTGTAATCATTTCACCTGCGGAGGATACCGAGATATAAACTTAGAACGTAAGGTTCGATAATGAACTATAGCCGCATTTAGACCTAGCCCCTGTGTGGAGGTACCAGAAGAAGTGGACCGATATTCCCCATCTTCGAATTTGAACTAACTTTGAAAGAAATAATAAGATGTGCGAGGTTTGAATGAAATCAGACTTTACTGAAACGGATTTGGTCCAAAGAAACATGGGGTCTAGAACCAATATTTCGATGAGGCACATTTTCATTGTGTTAAAGTGTATACACCGTCATTAGCTGTAAGGCTGGAGGTATAATTATCCATTAAAATTTTCTGAAATTTGTATTGTTGTTTACATTATGGTTTACATAATCCGTTTTTAGAAATGTCGGTATAGGTCCACTTTTTGACATGTTCCCTATATTTTCATTTCCAGTACCTGCCCGTATATCTATGGTGGAGGGTATCCAAAGTTCGGCCCGGCCGAACTTAACGCTTTTTCACTTGTTTTTTTTTTTTGTTTCCTTCTCTTGCTTGGCTATTAAAGGAGTTTTCAAATGCCATGTCTTGCTGTCTGTCTTGGTTTTGTTGCATGACGAATGTCTGGCATTGATGCCTTCATTGTTATGGTCGGCCCTTCAAGCCAATTTAATGAGAGATTTTTAGGAAACATAACACACATCATTCTAGGATTAATTCAGTACGCTGTGCCAAATTTCGTGCAAATCGGAAGATATATAGTGACTTTGGTGTACCATTTACATTAAATCGGACGAACATATATATGGGAGCTATATATAAATCTGAACCGATTTTCACGCAGCTTAACACATGGCTCGATTCAGTACACTATGCAAAAATCTGAACTGATTTTCACCAATTTCAGTAAGTTCTACTTTAATCTGAAACGATTGTAAAAAATTGGGATAAAATATATCTGCCGTGTCACATTTCATCTCACTTGTATAATAAATACGTAGGGGATAAAAGATACCAAGCAACGGTCTGATTGGCTTAAACATGGCGAAGCACAGGCTTCCCTCTTTCATCTCAATTGTGGACACTGGGGTAAATATTTTCATCACCCGTTGAAATAGTGAGCTGATATGAGCCGCGAGTTCACCCATTAGAACTATAAAAAATGGGTTTTGGCCTCGGGTAGTTGCCCACATTCGGATAACCCCTCTACTATGAAAACGGAAAGAAAAAGGAAACCGAATCCCTAATGTTGACGACCCCCGCAAACGTATAATGGACCACGATCTGCACTTGGAATGTGCGTACAGAAGAGGCGCAGTATAAAAGCACAAACTGCAGCAAAAGCAACACCAAAAGCCACCACCAAGAAACCCATGGAAACCCAGGAGTGTCGTAATGCTACTGATGTGAAAAACGCAGCGTATAGGGCAACACTGCAGACAGTAGCAACACGTAATGCGATGGAGAATTATCGGCAGAAAAGGAGAGAAAAGAAACGTATTTTCAGGAAAAAAAAAACAGAAAAACGTGAGCGTGAGCAAATCGAGATGTACAGGAGTCAGAATGAAGTCCGGAAATGTTACCAACGAGTAAAACACCAAACCAAAGGTTTTGGTGCAGACACATCTTCCTGTAGAGATGAAGAAGGAAAATACATACAGCGTATTGAGGATCTGGAAGGAGCATTTTGAAAAGCTTATAGTATCAAATGGTGGCGGTGAAGAAGATACTCCAGAATCAATAAAAGATTACGGTATTGAGTGAATACAACCTAGCCAAGCTGAGGTCAAAATAACAATCAACCGGCGGAAGAATAATAAAGCAGCAGGTGATGATGGGTTGCCAGCAGAACTATTCAAGACTTGTGGTCAGATGCTGGTAAGGAGCATGTACCAGCTGATTAGTATAATTTGGCTAGAGGAATGCATGTCCAATGACTGGAACCTTAGCATCCTGTGTCCCGTGCACAAAAAAGGGGGACAAGACGCTATGTGCCAACCATAAAGGAACTAGTCTTCTTCCCATCGCATATAAAATGCTATCCAGTGTGAACCACTGAAGCCAATGGTCAATGTCATTATTATGACCATACCAATGTGGCTTCAGACTTCCACTTTTCAAATCCTCTTTCACTTTCCAAATCTTGGAAAAGACTCACGAAAAACACGTCGACACATTCCACTTGTTCGTCGACTTTAAGCCGCATTCGACAGCCCTATCAGTTCAGAGGTATTTAAAGTCATTTCTGCGTTCAGCATTCCTGAAAAGTTAATACGGCTATGCAGGATAACTTTAAGTGACACAAGGTCAGTAGTTATAGTCGAAAAGGACGTATCGGAGCCCTTCACTACCGAATGAGGATTCAGACAAGGTAACAGTTTGTCGTGTGATCTTTTTAACATCCTGCTGGAAAACGTCATACGGGAGGCAAAGGTGAACAGAAATCGTCTACGTCGATGACATCGATACAATGGGTCGAACATTGAACGGTAAAAGCCACCTATGAACAAATTGAGAAGGAGTCTGCCAAAGTGGATGTGGAGAGAAAACAAAGCTGATGGTATAAACGCGCAAGTCGTCCAATATACTCGGATCAACCGTAGAACTTGAGAACTACAACTTCGAGGTAGTTAAAGACTTTATATTCCTTGGTACCGCCATAAATAAAAAATACATCAGTTTTGAAATTCGGAGATGGATTGTGATGGCCAACAGATGCTACTATCGTCTAAGTAAGCAGTTTAGAAACAAGGTCACCTCCCGCCAGACCAAACTCAAGCTTTACAAGACGCTGATACTACCCCTGCTGTTGTATGGATCTGAAGCATGGGTACTTGCGCAAGCAGATGAGGCAGCTCTTGGAGTGTTTGAGAGAAAAATTCTCCGAAAAATCGACGGGCCGATCTGCGTCAACGGTGAATATCGGCGTCGAATTACACGGAAATCAACTAGTCAGTCGTATTGCGCTGCAGCGACTACGGTGGCTAGTCCATGTTGTGCGAATGAATGAGAATGTCCCAGCTCAAAAGGCATTGAAAAGCGAGCCTACTGATGGTTCCCGTAGAAGGGAAGGCACGAATTAGATGGAAAGATCAAGTAGAGGACAACATCTCGGAACAAAGTCTTTCAAATTGGAGGAGATGCGCACAAGACCGACGTGTCTGAAAATCTTTGTGAAGCTCGGCTTATGGAACAAGCGTTCTGTTACAAGCCAGCTAAGTGGTTATAATAAATACGACCTGCAATTTGTTTACAAAGATTCCCGGATACACTGATGGATATATTTAAATCGACCCCAAAAAACGTGATTTAATTTAGTTTTCTTTCACATACAATAAACAATTACCAAAAAGGTATAAAACATTGTACCGTATTGTAAAATGGGGTATACTACATCAAATTGGTCTCATTATTACTTACAAAAATATTCTCATTAAATAAATTGCCTATAGTTTAGCCACACACACACGCACCATTCTTGCCTGCAGGAATTATTTTTTCAATTTTCACAACATTTACTTTTATTGTGTTTATAATTTTCTTATAAATAATGGTGAAAATATTAAAAAAGACCTGATAAGTTCACCGACCCTAATGAAGATAAATCTCTGTTTGGCTATTGACCCCAAATAAAACCAGTGAGCGGAGCAGTATAGTCGGACGGGGCCGACCATACGATACCCTACACAACTACCACGAACTCTAACTTTCTGAGGATGTTTATTCCGAGTCTGAGTAATATTTCCTGATATATGCCCCCTCTTGTACAGCCCCCTCTTGTACAGCCCCCTCTTGTACAGTCCTTCTAATTACTTGTTCGGTCCATTAATTATGTTTTCGGTCCATTTCATCCCAAAATTTTAATCTGATCATCACCGAAAATTGTAGGCGTTGTTCTTGACCATAACTGGAACTTCATGAAAAATTTCAAAGCCATCAGCGCGATATTTCTCCCTTTAATGTGGTAATGGATTACTAAATAATATCTGAATACGTAAGCACATGTAAATATTTGACTATAACTCCCACATCTGAGTAGATACATCACTATATTTGGTATCAATTTAAAGGTCAACCACTCCTCTTGGATATGTTATCAACTCCTAGGTTCTACATCCTCCAGGAGTAAATATATATGCCATAGAATACAAATTTTGTCATTTTTCACACAAAAGTCAGGGTCCATTTGACCCGCTAAATATTGACCGATCTTTATCAAAACATGCACGCTTATTCTCTGACCCGATCCCCTTCTCCATGCAAAAATTCGCGGTGTTTGGGCCATAATTGCGGCCTCTGGAGCGACCAGAAAAACCGACAAAAATTTAGTATTTGGTCCATTTCATCCCCTAAATATTAACCGATCTTTTCCAAAAACAATAGGGGTCTTCATTGGCCAGAACCCATCCTACATGCAAAATTTCGTGAAGATTGGTCCATAACTGTGGCCTGTATCGTGTTTACAAATTATAATGGACAGACGGACGGACACACATGTCTAGATCGACTCAGCTAGTCGAGATATGACGATCGGTATACTTAAAGGTGGGTCTAGGACCAATATTTCGCGGCGTTACAAACATTTGGGGCTGCACAAAGCTATAATACCCTGACAACATAGTTGTGTAGGGTATAAAAATAAACCCTTTTTACCCCGAACTTTTAATTCAAACACACGCAGGCACTTAAAAACAGTATCAGCTCCAGAAAACCTAAAAAAAACGAAGTGAAAAAGAAAAATTGATGTTAACGCAACCGCAAATTTCTTTTGCACACCTACATTTTGGACTGATAGATAGTATCTCCCATTAAATTGGCTTGAAGGGCCGACCATAACAATGAAGGCATCAATGCCAGACATTCGTCTTGCAACAAAACCAAGACAGACAGCAAGACATGGCATTTGAAAACTCCTTTAATAGCCAAGCAAGAGAAGGAACCACAAAAAAACCTATGACGAGGGTAGTTACGACTTTATATTGAAATATTTCATTCAGCTTCTAAAATATCTTTAACGATTCTCAAATGAACAGCAACTTGTGTATCCACCCTAGTATTACCTTGACCTGTTGGATAAAAAAAATAACAACTGATTATTAAATATTTTTTCCTTGCTCACAGATACACACACTCACTCACTCACTCACAAAAAAAGGAAATACTCTTCTTCTTTGTTTTTTCCACATCGTTTCTTTTATACTGCCATTTAAAAGCCTTACAGAGGAAGAAGCAAAAAAAGGCATTGCTATCAATTCCTGCACCTTAAGAGCTCTTTTGCATAATAACTTGAAATGTATTCCATTTTAATGTTATATTCCTTCCTTTATGACTCCTTCATTGTCATCATTAGCAGCAGCACCATCACCACCAGCATCAATTTCATCAAAACGAACATTAATGGACTTATCAACAGTAGTGAAGCCATAAATTATTTTCATTTGTTTCTTCTCAACAAAAAAGGGGTGAAGTACAAAAAAATAAGTTATGAGGAAAGAACGAGTTTTTTATACTCAGCCATTCATAGTGCAGCTTAAAAAAAGGTACTGGTAATTATTTGCCAACATAATATGAGGATGTCAAAAAATATACGCTAACAGTTGGTATATCAAGTCGGTGGAAATGATTCGAATAATATTGTACCACAAATCTAATAATCAATGACGCACATAGAGAAAATACCCCAAAAATTTTTACTGTGAGTTTTATGTAATTTTCTCAATCAGGTAGAAACAGATACGACACCCTCGTATATACATATATCTGACATATATCTGACATAGAACTGAAATACGGCATTGGACATTTCCATAGCAAAAACCAGTAAGGAAAGTTCAAAAGTCGGAACGACCGACTATATGATACCCTTCAACACTTTGGGTACCAATCTGAAATTTATGAAAAATTTAATGTCAATCATTGAACAAAATGTGTAAAAGATTTATATATAAATAGACGTATTTGAGCAACCGTGGCATCCATCATTTGCTGCAACACAGTGCGCTTTCCGAACTTTAACACGACACAAAATCCAATACAAAACTTGACATGCATCAATCTAGATCTAATTCAGTACTTTGCAAAATGTTGTCTCAATCGGACAAATATTGGCAGTATGGTGCTCTATTTACATAAAATCGGACGAAACCATATATGGGAGCTATATCTAAATCTGAACCGATTCCAACAAAACTTCGCATACATCAATCGGGGCCTAATTCAATACTCGATGCAAAATTGTGTCTCAATCGGAAAAATATGGGCAGTATGGTTCTCCATTTACATAAAATCGGACGAAACTGTATATGGGAGATATATCTTAATCTGAACCGATTTAACAAAACTTACATCAATCTGGGCCTAATTCAATACTCTGGGCAAAAAGTTGTCTCAATTGGACAAATATAGGCAGTATGGTGCTCCATAGACATAAAATCGGACGAAAATATATATGGGAGCTATATCTAAATCTGAACCGATTTTCTCCAATTTCAATAGGGTTCGTTCTTGGGCCAAATAAGTGAAATTAACCAAATTTCATCCAAATCGGATCATAAATGCGACCTGTACTTTGTTCACAAAAATACAAGGACAGACGCATATTCTCCACGTTTAGGCATAACCCCCATATAAGGCGCATTTTTCAACAGAATTAGCTGACATTTGGTGCATTGCGTTTTTTATAGGTTACCAAACCTCTCCATTAAAAACCAGTGAGCGGAGCAGTACAGTCGGACGGGGCCGACCATATGATACCCTACACAACTACCACGGAACTCTAACTTTTGCGTATGTTTATTTCGATCCTGGTCAATATTTCGTGATATTTGCATCCTCTTGACCGATTAGAGATCAACAGCACATCTTCCTTACTTTGACATATTTTCCGAATATCACAATATTCAGTACATCCCTTCTAATTACTTATCCAGATTCCCTTCACCGTGAGTTGTGTTGTGATTTTCGGCTTGTGGCCTATATATTGACTAAAAAAAAACAAACAAATTTAGTTTTCGATTCACTTCATCCCAAAATTTTAATGTGATCATCAGCGAAAATTACAGGCGTTGTCCTTGACCACACCTGGATCCTCAAGGAAAATTTCAAAGCGATCAGCACCATATGTCTAGTGTGGTAATGGTTTATTAAGTAATATCTAAATAAGTAAGCAGCTGTAAATATTTAAGTATAACTCCCACATCCGAGAACATACGACAATATTAGTGGTATCAATTTAAAGGTCAAGAACTCCTCTTGGATATACTACCAATTTATCGGGTCTATGTCCTTCAGGAGAAAATATATATGTCAAAGAATACAAATTTTATCATTTTTCACACAAAAGTACGGGTTCATTTGCCCCGCTAAATATTGACCTATCTTTATCAAAACATGCATGCTTATTCTTTGGCCCGATTCCCTTCTCCATGCAGAAATTAAAGTTTTTGGTCCATTTCATCCCCTAAATAGGGGTCTTCATTGGACAGAACCCATCCTACATGCAAAATTTCGTGAAGATTGGCCCATAACTGTGGCCCCTATCGTGTTTACAAATTATAATGGACAGACGGACGGATGGACACACATGTCTAGATCGATTCAGCTGGTCGAGATATGACGATCAGTATACTTTAAAGTGGGGCTGCTATAATACCCTGACAACATAGTTCTGTAGGGTATAATTATAAATATAGGTCCACTTTTTCCAGTAGTTCCATATAACGCTACCCACAATTTTCGGTATTTTAAGCATCATTTTAAGCATTATTCATCTTGTTTTTTTTTTTCCAACCGAATCCACTGCAATTTGATATTTTGTAATCGTATTGGTAGCAAATCTTCCCAAAAATTATGTATATTTATACCCTTATTTATATATTTATACCCTTCACCAGAATGTGGTACAGGGTATTATGTCTCCGTGCATATATTTGTAATAGGTAAACGATATACGAGATAGAAACATGGTTCCTTTTGATAATATACATGGAATCATTTTCTAAATCGATTTATTCATGTCCGTCCGTCCGTCCGTCTGTATTTCAATGTTCAATTGTAAACAAATTATAGGACGCATTTATGATTCGAATTGGATAAAATTTGGCACAGGTTACTAATTTGATCCAAGGACCAACCATTTTGTAATTGAAAAAAATCGGTTCAGATTTAGATAAAGCTCCCATATATATTTTCGTTCGATTTAAGGTAAATGGTGCACTAAAGTCCCTATATATCCTCCGATTTGCATGAAATTTGTTATAGTGTACTTAATTGAGCGTAGAAGGATGTGTTGAAAGTTTCGGATCAGATGTCGATATAGCTCACACATATACACATATATTCGTCCGATTTTACATAAATGGTTAACCAAACTCCGAATGTTTGCCCGATTAACTCTAAATTTTGCACAAAGGATCAAATTGAGACTTGAATAACGTTTTTGCGTTTTGTTGAAATTGGTACAGATGCATTCATAGCTCCCATATGTATTTCGAACGGGTATATGATTGAGATTAAATTTTTAACAGTGCGTCGTACCGAATAGGGGATATCAATTTTGCTAGAAATCGTTTTCCATAGGTACAGTATACCCAAAGTGGTGAATGGTCTCATATTGTCGGCCCAGTCCGATTTTACTGCTTTCTTTACTGTTTTTTCAATTGTAAAACCGCAATTTTTTACAATGTAAAAACTAGTATTTTATGAGCTCCTGTTTCAATATGAATGAGTTGCCAGATCGAAACAAAATTTAACATGTGTTCATAACAGAGATGGAAGTTTCCAAAAAACACCTAACTCTTTTGTGTTTATGCCACGTTTTGTATGCTAGGCTAAGAACTTTCCGAACTGCCTTCGTACACGAGATAAAATTGTGGTATGCTGCAGCATACCAAATAATAAATGCCATAGTTGCTTAATCAGGTCAAAATTTACATACATACATAATTTTGCTCGGCTTTGTACAAATGTTACACCAAAGAATCCAAGTCTCGCCTATTGACATGGAATTTTTCATTGTTTTCGTTTTGGGTTTATCTCACCATAGTAGGGGGGATTTTTAGCCGATTTAGTCATCTGTTTTAATCATTATATTTTCGGAGAATATCGAAAGATAAAAAAAACTATAACTTCAGTTTCGAGAATTAAATATATCCGCCCGCATTTAGACCTAGCCCCCATATAATGATACCTACCCATTTTCGGTATTTTTAGATATAGCCCCCAAGGACCTGCACATGAAAACATTTTTATTCTGCCATTAAAATTTTCATATTGAATCAACAGCTTCTACCCCACCCCGAAATAAAATATTGGGTACGTTGGTAATAGCCTCATATAACATTGCTCTCTAAATTACAATACTTTGAAGATATAATACACATGTTCCACCCTAACGTGCGTTGTCAATATCGGTTCACATTTTGGGGGTTTGCGATTTTAGAAAAAATCTCCTTTACATGTCCTATGCTCGACCCATCCGACTGTACTTCTTCGATCACTGGTTTATTGTACCGAAATTAAATTTGAGTGCAATATTTATACAATACGTTTATTGTTTCACTTAATCAATTAATTGATTTTTAGGGCACTTTATAATCTTTCTTTTTTTCTTTTATAAAATAATTTTTCATAAAAGTTCCCAAGAGGTACTTAAAGTTTTCACAAATTTCTGATTCAAAAAATGGAGTACCTTTGACTCGTGATTGATTATAATTATTCTGCCATTTATATGCTTCCCTTTTAATTACCAATTTATGGCTCTTTTTCACAGCCCTAAATTTATGGTGTGCAAAAGAATTGGAAAAAAGTTGTGAAAAAAGCTTAAATAGTCTTTATGAAAAAAACTCCATTGTTTATTAGATCACATTAAGTGGGAATTAGTCCACTTATATTGGCCTATTTCTAAATTAAATTCTAAAAAACAAAAACTTCACTTTCATTTTACCCGCTTCATTTGTTGTTAGACAACAACAACAAATTCCCTCGGGATACAAATTAGGAATGCTTCCGGTATACTTTACCTGAATATTACACATTTTTTTCATTTATTTATTTTCGCTTCATTTTCCACTGAGGAAAATTGAGAGTGATTTTGCAGGGTGATTTTGTTGGTGATGAGTTGGTTTTTTGTGTGTTTATTCTTTCTTAACTAATGATGCTAAACAAATATTTTCATAAATCTCCACGTAAAAGTGTAGAGCATGAATAGAATAATTTGAGTGCTGGGCGAACATTAAATGAAGCACTACTTCATAAACAATTGTCGAATTTATGTTAAAACTAGGATTGCTTCTGGAATAATAAATCAGGCAGAACATGAACTAATTTTGTGTGCATTGTAAATAGAAATAGAGAATAAAATCAACAATATTTAGTGTAATTCAAATTTTTATTTTAACTGTTTACATTATAAATTACGATTTGTATTCAAATCATACTTTATAATGGAAACCAGTAAGGAAAGATCAAAAGTCGGACGGGGCCGACTATATGATACCCTTCGCAAATTTGGGTCGAGCAAGGCTTGGTATAACTCTAATCCTTTGTTCGTATGATATTATACAATTAATTTTCTTCATTTTAGCTGGCTTGTGACAGAACAGTTGTTCCATAAGCCGAGGTTGAACCAGTAACAAAAGTTCAAAAGTCGGGTGGGCTGACTATATGATACCCTTCACCGCTTTGGGTACATACAAGAGATGCTCATATATACAATTTTCTTTAGGCATAATAAACATGTCCTTTAGGCATAATAAACATGCATGTATGGAAAACCATTGAAATGGAATCGGCCAAAATTAACTGCGTGATATACATAGATATTTGAACTAAATTAAAACAACCCATACACATACCAATACACGTTATTCTAAGTTTAATGAATATATATATGGAATGATAATGTAAATGAAAATATGGAAGCTATATCTTAACCTGATACGTTTTCAATCCAAAATGTGCAAAATTTTGTCTCAATCGAACAAACATTGACAGTATGGTGCACCACTTACATAAAATCGGACGAAACTATATATGGGAACTACATCCAAATCTGAACCGATTTCAACAAAACTTGTCATATATCAACCAGGACCTAAGTCAGTACCCTGTGCAAAATTTTGCTTTAACCGGAACAATATTGGGAGTTTGGTGCACCATTTAAAGAAAATCGGACGAAACCGTATATGGGAGCTACATCTTAATCGAAACCTATTCCAACAAAAAATCGCATACATCAATCTGGACCAAATTCAGTACTCTGTGCAAAGTTTAGTCTCAATTGGACCAATATTGGCAATGTGGAGCTCCATTTACATAAAATCGGTTCGTCCTTGGGCCAAATAAGTGATATGTACCAAATTTCATCCAAATCGGATCATAAATGCGAAATGTAGTTTGTCCATAAAAATTCATGGACAGACAGACGGACATGCATTAATCGACTCGGAAAGTGATTCTATGCATATTCTCAAATCTCGATGGGTCATTGACGATGATATTCACCTTTGACGCAGATCGACCCATAGATCTTACGGAGAATTTTTCTCATAAACTGTCTGCGTTCTGCATTCCTGAGAAAATAATACGGATATGCAGGATAACTTTAACTGGCAAAAGATCAGCAGTTAACGTTGGAAAGGACCTCTCCGAGCCCTTTGATATTCAGACAAGGTGACAGTTTGTCGTGTGACCTTTTTAACATCCTGCTGGAAAAGGTCATAGGAGAGGCAAAGGTGTACAGAAAACCGAATGAGATAATTTTGGCCAACAGATGCTACTCTGAGTAACAAACTCTAAAGCGAGGCCACCTATCGCTAGACAAAACTCTGATATTACCCGTGCTGTTGTATGCATGATATGATACTTGCGCAGGCAGAGGTGGCAGCTCTTGGAGAGTTTATGAGAAAAATTCTCCGTAAGATCTATGGGTCGATCTGCGTCAAAGGTGAATATCATCGTCAATGACCCATCGAGATTTGAGAATATGCATAGAATCACTTTCCCTATATATCTTTAGATTTGCACGAAATTTGGTACAGCCTAATCATTTAGGTCTAGAATGATATCTTTCGATTTGCACGAAATTTGGCATAACGTACTGAATTGAGTCTAGAATGATGTCTGCCAAGTTTCGTGAAAATAGGTCAAGATTTAGATATAGCTCCCATATATAGTTTCGTCCGATTTCATGTAAATGGTGCACCTCCCTATATATCCTTCTATTTGCACGAAATTTGGCATAACGTACTTAATTGAGCCTAGAATGATGTCTGCCAAGTATCGTGAAAATCGGTCCAGATTTAGATATAGCTCCCTTTTATTATAGATTGATTTTAAGTAATTGACGTACTAAGGAACCAATAGGAACAAAACGTTCTGAAATTAGTATAACCTAACCTGTGACAAGTTTGTGTGAAATCGCTCAATATTTGGATAGAGCTTCCATATATATTTTCGCCCGATTTCAAGTAATTTGGGCATCAAACTCCTCATGTTAGTCAGATTGACATAAAATTTTGCACAACTTACAAAATTGAGCATAGAATTACGTAGTTGCGTTTTCTAGAAGTGCAGACATAGCCCAACGGATGACCTATTTATATTTGTTTGAAGTCGATTGACATACTTTATGGATAGATCTAGGTAGATTCACATTTAGATAAATATCACATTTTTTTCATCCAATTTTATGTTATAGTCCTGTTTAATATACCCATAGTGGTTGAAGGGTATCAAATAGTCGGCCCCGTCCGACTTTACTACTTTCCTTACTGTTTTTTTTTTTTTTTTTTTTTGAAAATACGTTTCTCTTTTCTCCATTTCTCCCGATAATGGAGAAAGTTATAGGTCAACCCAGCTGCTGTTTGCAGGGTTGACCTATACGCTGGGTTTTTCAACTCAGTAGCATTACAACTCTCCTGATCGTTCCATGAGTTTCTTGATGGTGGTCTTTGGTACCCAATTGTTGTTTTTACTGCAGTTTGTAGGGAGTGGGCAATTCTTTCACACTGTGTTTCTATATTATCATCGGGACAAGGAGAACTTTCGTCAATCAGGTGGATAAGTTGATTATAAAATAAATATTTAACACATTTTTGTAAATTTAATACGAATAGTTCCCCTGAAGTCAAGGTTGATGTTTACAACAACATTTTTTTACTTCTTCGCTTCAGGTCCTTATAACAATGAAAACATAATTCGCTAATAATTTTTATACGAATAACATCACAACGAATGTGTGTAATAAAATCCAATGCAACTAAAAACAAGCTTAATTTGTCACGGTCATTCATTTTGCTTACCCTCGAAGTCATACAATGTCTAGGGTCTATGCACCTTAATACGAACACATGTACGAACATATATAAGCATAAGAGAGAATTCTAAGTAAAACCGATTAATTTTTTTTACACCAGCAATTAATGTGTGCAAACTGGGTAAGGAGAATAGTAAAACTTGTTCGAATTATAAACACCAATCATACGGACACCTACTGCCTGTCAGCCATCATCCAGTCAGTCACCCAGTAAGCTGGCATATGTTGCTGCGCTTTATTTCTACATGGAAGCTTAATTGCTGTAACTGCTTCTCGGTGGATTAATCTACAATATGGGGTAGCATAAAAATACATACATTCATACATACATAGATGTGTAGTCAGAAAACTTTGATTAACTTCTTTTAAGTGAATGATCGTTAAAGTGTTGTTTTATTTTACACTTACCTCGCAGCGGTCAAGTTGCCGTCATTTCAATGTGAAATCTGTCGGTTTATATATTAAGAAAACAAAAAAAACAAAAAAAAAAATGGGCCAAAGTGACAAGTGACTCTATTTCATACTCTACACTGTGTCCTGCCACTCGGGAAAGTATGTAATATTATTTGGTGAGAAATTCTGTCGTATAAGCGATTTATAGTCTAATAATAACCAGTGAGCGGAGCAGTATAGTCGGACGGGACCGACCATATGATACCCTACACAACTTCCACGAAAATCTAACTTTCTATGGTTCTATATTCAGAGCTTTGCCAATATTTCGCGATCTAATTCTAATATTCAGTAGACGAGGACTGTACTTGTCCAGATTGTCTCTACCGTGTTTTATGTTGTGATGTTGGGCTTTCATTTGTAGCCTATAGGTCGAATCGAATAAAACACAAAATAAAAATAAGTTTTCGGTCAACTTCATCCCAAAATTATCTGATCATTACCGAAAATTATAGGCATTGTCCTGGACCATAACTGGAATCTAATGGAAAATGTCAAAGCGATCAGCGCAATATTTCCGCCCTCTAGTGTGGTAATGGGTTACTAAATAATATCTGAATACGTAAGCACCTTTAAATATTTTTACTATAACTCCCACATCTGAGTACATACGACCATATAATTGGTATCAATTTAAAGGTCAACCACTCCTCTTCAACATACGGTCAACATCTCGGGTCTAGGTCCTTCAGGGGTAAATATATACGCCATAGAATACAAATTTTGTAATTTTTCACACAAAAGTCAGGGTCCATTTGACCCGCTAAATATTGGCCAATCCTTATCAAAATGCTTATTCTTTGGCCCAATGCCCTTCTCCATGTAAAATTTCGCGATGTTCGGGCCAAAATTGCGGGCCTTGGAGCAACCAGAAAAACCGACAAAAATTAGGTATTTGGTCCATTTCATCCCCTAAATATTAACCGATCTTTTCCAAAAACAATAGGGGTCTTCATTGGCCAGAACCCATCCCACATGCAAAATTTCGTGAAAATTGGTCCATAACTGTGGCCTGTATCGTGACTCGACTCAGCTAGTCGAGATATGATGATCGGTATACTTAAAGGTGGGTCTAGGACCAATATTTCGCGGCGTTACAAGCAGGACCTTTGGACTAGGTCAACACCTTTAAAATTTCGAAAAATACAAAGACCTTTACATTGGGTCTACGTAAAATGTTGAAGTTATTTGGGTTTCTTGCTAGGCAGTTATCAGCCACATTACAACCTCTTCGGTAGAATGTTTTATTGTGGACTATACCAAAACCTGATCCTATCTCGAAAATTTTGTTCAGAGATGTTTATAACCCTCTATGATTCCGGAATACAAAATTCCATCCTCTTCCGTGGAAAAATGTAACTTAAACCATCTAATAATCGAAAATATTGCGGGACCATTATATGAGGGCTGCGTTGAAGTATAGACCTATATGACACATTTTTTACAAAGATATGTGGCTTAAGTCAAAACATGATGTTTGGCTTAGGTCAAAGCATGGGTCTCTATTGAAAATTATCTGAAAATATGTTGCCCTCTCAAGAAACCAAAAATTTCAACCGCTTCAATTATAATTACCTCAGTGTAAGCGCACTCAAGAACAATATGTGTTCAAGCCACACAATCAAAACTTCGCGTAAAATGATGAACGACAGCGACAGCGATTTTTATGGTGGCGGTCAGCATTTATAATTCTTCTTTGTAGTGAGATTTACCACAAAAGTAACAACACCAACAATGACAACAGCAGTCATTGTCAGGAGCAACCAACAACAGCAGCAGCATTTGGTAGCGTAACAAATGTAAGTTTAATTGTCCATTGCAAAGTTAAAGATTAATGGAGGTTGTATAGAAAGCTACGAGCGTCTGCAAATTTAACATTTTCTCGCTTTACATTATTATGATTAGGGTGATACTAAAATGAGTTTCGATGGTCACTTGAAAAGTTTTGATTGCAGGAATTTATTGTAGTCAAAATAAATTAAAAATAAATATTTGACTTTGTATAAATCTGAGCTGATTTAATTATTTATTTATGCTTAATTTGGTCGTATATAAAACATTTTGTACTGATGGTATTGAAGTATCATATTGGATGCACATTTGATTTAAAATATGACGATATTGAAAATTAGATAGAGTAACTTCGCGTAATGTGGACTATGCGTCTAATGTGGACCACTCCCCATATCTAAGAAAATGCTTGAAATATGTCAATTCCGCCGTAATAAATGTTTTCCTAACTAGTGAAAACAAACATCAAACTTGGTTTTTAATAAATAATTGCAATGTTGAAAATGTATTAGTATAAACTGTAGCTCTGATTGTAAAAGTGCGATTTTAAAATTTTTTACCACAATACTCGAACGTTTTTGCACAATAGTCGGACACTTTGTTTTTCTCGAATATAAAGAAGTTATGTGGTTTTCTTGTTTTCTTTAACAAAAATATACGTTTAGCTGCAATTACAATCGGTGATTTTTAATTTTTATTCATTTTTGAAGCCGATAAATTTGTTTAAGGGACCCCCCATTCCGATTTTATTTTTTCAAGATTTTCAATGGACTGGTAAATAAATACCAATGCTTGTTAAGGTTTGTAACTTTGCACAGATATATTTGAAGATTTAAAAAGGAAGAAAAATAATTTACAAAAAAAATTTGTTGTTGTTTTTTGTAATTAATGAGATATCCTTATTATAGATGGCGGACATGATAACTCCTCACTGGAACGTCGGAATCCGAAAATTCAAACGGTGTTAGGATTATTGACTTCGCTCTAAAATTAACAAAATGGCGGACCTTTGAAAAAATATTTTTGGAAAATCGCCGATTTTTTACCAAAAACCAAGTTAAAAAATAAGGAAGATCTTCACCGATTGGCTTTATCCTAGTTCATACGATAGCTATACACTCACAGAGAAACGTGTGAAAATTTGGAATCTATTGGGTTATTAGTTTTTGAATTATCGTGCCCGCCATTCGCAACAGAGAAAAACGCGTTTAAAGTTTGAGAAGCCCTTTAGCCGTCACTTGATGCTGACACAAAAAATCGGCTATATCTTCAAGAGTTCTTGAGATTTTCACATGAAATATTGTAGGGACATTCTTGATTTAGTGTAGATTCGAATTAAGTAAAAAAAGAATAAAAATAGTCAGTTTCGGGTAATGTGGACTACTATAAAAAGTGGGACCTGAGGAGGTCACTGCGAAATTACATGTGCTTCGGTTGAATAGTGAAGCAAGGAATATTCCAAAACATAAACCCATATATTTTTGCATTCATTGTTACCCAAGAGTGCAATAAATAGAAATTTATCACAACCAAACCACTACCCATCTTTAACATACTGATCCTCATTAACCACAAATACTTGTCCACATTACCCGCCAAGTTATTTTTATTCGCAGTTTGGAGTTTTTTTGAAATATAATGCAGCAACATTTTTATAGACAAATATATATAATGTTTGATCTGGAATATATTTAGCCAACAAATTTTCTATGTTGTGACAACAATTTGTTTTAATTTTTTACCGTTGTTACGCTTGCAATATCAAAAAAAAGAATATGGTGGTCCACATTACCCGAAGTTACTCTATATGTCTAATGGGTGGATATGGAAGGATGCAAAAAAAAAACACACACATTTTCAAGCAATTGTTAAGGCATTAACAGCTTCTTCTGATGATAAAAATCGCTTTCGTTCCGATCAACCGATATTCAAAAGCTTTAAGAGATAGTTTTATTTGTAAATGTAATGTAACATGTTAAAAAAATACCTATGATTGGAATGCATCGTTATATGGTGACGTGGTCAGATAGTACTAATTTCCTGCTCAAGATGCTTTCTTACTCATATTAAGTGGGCCAGGTTTTCGGTATTTTTTATTAACAATGGTCCATTTTCTCGGGTATCCTCCTTATAAATAAACCCCAAAATTACGGTATTTTGATTTTCAAGCGAAATGGTTTAATTTGGTATTTTGGATTTAATTTTATACGAAAGCTTTCCACTAAAAAGTATTAACATCGGTGCACTTTTTGAAGAAGCATCCATATATGCGGATCTTGAAGTTTTTGCAAAAGTTTTTTTTTTTTTGTAGCACTCATATAACGTCCTCTTTTATCAAAACAAATTTACCAAATTTCTCCACTAAAAATTAAAAATATATGCCCACTTTTCCCGGTAGCCCCCATATAACGGTTGAACCCGTTTTCCAACCAAATTGAAATAGGGGTACCTTTGTATGGGGGCTACCAGTAAACGTGGACCTACATACATAAAACATGGACCCAGGGACCCCATTTTGGATTTATATATTTGCTTTGACATTAAAAACATGTATGCAAAATTTTGGCCGCCTATGTCAAGTGGTTCGACAGTTAATGATGAACTCATTAACTGCCGAACCACTTGACCCAATTTTTGGGTAAATACTCAAAATAGGGGTACCTTTGTATGGGGGCTACCAGTAAACCTGGACCTGTGCCAAATTACAGCCAAATTGGTTGTAAAATGTGTCTAATAGACAAAAAATACCTTAAATCGGGAGATACGGCTATATGGGGGCTATATCAAAACTTGGACCCAGGGACCCCATGTTGGATTTCTATATTTGCTTTGACATTAGAAACATGAAATTTTGGCCGCCTATGTCAAGTGGTTCGGCAGTTAATGAGTTTATACACAATTTTTGGTTAAAAACTCGGGTATTTACCCAAGTATTTACCCACGTCTTTAAAGTGTCGTAAAACTATCCATTCTAAATCGATTTGATAACAGAAACCCGGAAATAGGGTGTAAGATGTTGTATTACCGATTCAATATAGTAAATACCCAAATAAATACCCGCAAATGGGTATTTACCCACCCCTTGGGAATTTACCCGGTAAATACCATCTCTAGCTGACACTGGATTCATTTTAACAGCTGTCGGACGAGTGGATAAAACTGACTGCAGTCTGAAGTTGGTTGCAGTTCTTTAATCTCACCAAGTCCTATTCCGCCATTTTAGGGGGTTATTCGGTACTCGAAAGTATGGAATTCTAAGACGATTTAGAAATCTGTTGTTACCATAACACCTTTTGTGCATAGAACGTCAAATAATGATAACTCCAAACGTTTCGTAATTTCTACACTATGTAATCAATATTGGTATAGGTATAGTAGTTCAAGGAAATTTCAGTATAAATATGGAGGAAGGTATCAATAGTCAAAAATAGCGAATTTGCCAAAGATAAAATTTCATATATCTGTCATTTTATTAATATTTGTGCGATGCTAATGACCTTAGTTCATAATAGACTTTTTCGAAGGCCGTTGGAATTTTTGGATTCGAACGGAAATCATGCCCATTTTTAGGACATTTTTAGTTACAAAACAACCTACAACGACAAAATGATGTCAAATTATTTTATTATCCTTTAAGTCATCAAATATATATATGAAAAGTTAGAAGTCTACAATGTATTGCACATTCATTTGGCAGGAATGGGGATTCCATTATAGAAAACATTTTAGATTGCTAATTAAACTCTCTCGATCATGGAACATGGATGAACATGGGAGGTACACCTGCAATGCGTTACTGTACGTCAATCAATCAATCGCATGATTAAAACGTAAATCGAAAGCATTTAAACGTTCTTCTTTTTATTCCGGACAAAGTTAACTGCAACACTTTCTTTCGACACTCGTTCACCTTCACTTCAGCCATCGTTTTTTTTTGCATAAGGAGTTGGTCAGAAGTTGTTGGTGGTCAGTCACTCACGTATTCAAGCAGACTTCATAGAAGATCCATGCAGCCACACACACACACTCACATTCTTTGCAACATATTTTCATCTGTTGTGAAGTTGCAAATCTGAGATGATAATCGCAATAATGTTAATAGATGAACAGCAATGACAGACATACAGTCAGCCGGCCAGGAAAAGGCAGAAGTAGCCAACAACCACAACTGACAGGAATACATGAATTGTTGAGAGACCATACACGAATGACATGACCAACATGAAAACAGATTTAACATCTGTCATCTGTGACGATGGCCAATAGTGAATGTTGAAAAATTGTCTTCCTAGAATAAATTTTGCCAAGGCGAGATTATGATGAAGCAGAGGTGGTGAGTGTTTAAATGATGAATAGAGGGGAATAAATTAAATATTAGAAAGTGCGACCAGTGTAATTTAAAATAATGGGGATATTTTAGTACCATAATTATTTTTCTGTGAGGAAATGCCGATAAAGCCTTTCAAAAACTTTCAAATACTTTATCTCTATTTTTTATATCTATAGCTTTCCCTTTTATAATAAGACCTATAACTCTTCTATGAGAAGACCTATAGCTCTTCTATGAGAAGACCTATAGCTCTTCTATGAGAAGACCTATAGCTCTTCTATGAGAAGACCTATAGCTCTTCTATGAGAAGACCTATAGCTCTTCTATGAGAAGACCTATAGCTCTTCTATGAGAAGACCTGTAGCTCTTCTATGAGAAGACCTATAGCTCTTCTATGAGAAGACCTATAGCTCTTCTATGAGAAGACCTATAGCTCTTCTATGAGAAGACCTATAGCTCTTCTATGAAGAAGCGCTTCTATGAGAAGACCTATAGCTCTTCTATGAAGAAGACCTATAGCTCTTCTATGAAGAAGACCTATAGCTCTTCTATGAAGAAGACCTATAGCTCTTCTATGAGAAGACCTATAGCTCTTCTATGAGAAGACCTATAGCTCTTCTATGAGAAGACCTATAGCTCTTCTATGAGAAGACCTATAGCTCTTCTATGAGAAGACCTATAGCTCTTCTATGAGAAGACCTATAGCTGTTCTATGAGAAGACCTATAGCTCTTCTATGAGAAGACCTATAGCTCTTCTAAGAGAAGACCTATAGCTCTTCTATGAAAAGACCTATAGCTCTTCTAAGAGAAGACCTATAGCTCTTCTATGAAGAAGACATATAGCTCTTTTATGAGAAGACCTATAGCTATGAAGAAGACCTATAGCTCTTCTATGAAGAAGACCTATAGCTCTTCTATGAGAAGACCTATAGCTCTTCTATGAAGAAGACCTATAGCTCTTCTATGAGAAGACCTATAGCTCTTCTATGAAGAAGACCTATAGCTCATCTATGATAAGACCTATAGCTCTTCTATGAGAAGACCTTTAGCTCTTCTAAGAGAAGACCTATAGCTCTTCTATGAGAAGACCTATAGCTTTTCTATGAGAAGGCCTATAGCTCTTCTATGAGAAGACCTATAGCTCTTCTATGAGAAGACCTATAGCTCTTCTATGAGAAGACCTATAGCTCTTCTATGAGAAGACCTATAGCTCTTCTATGAGAAGACCTATAGCTCTTCTATGAGAAGACCTATAGCTCTTCTATGAGAAGACCTATAGCTCTTCTATGAGAAGACCTATAGCTCTTCTATGAGAAGACCTATAGCTCTTCTATGAGAAGACCTATAGCTCTTCTATGAGAAGACCTACAGCTCTTCTATGAGAAGACCTACAGCTCTTCTATGAGAAGACCTATAGCTCTTCTATGAGAAGACCTACAGCCCTTCTATGAGAAGACCTACATCTCTTCTATGAGAAGACCCACAGCTCTTCTATGAGAAGACCTATTGGTCTTCTATGAGAAGACCTATAGCTCTTCTATGAAAAGACCTATAGGTCTTCTATGAGAAGACCTATAGCTCTTCTATGAGAAGACCTATAGGTCTTCTATGAGCTCTTCTATGAGAAGACCTATAGGTCTTCTATGAGCTCTTCTATGAGAAGACCTATAGCTCTTCTATGAGAAGACGTAAAGCAGCTCTTCTATGAGAAGACCTATAGCTCTTCTATGAGAAGACCTATAGGTCTTCTATGAGAAGACCTATAGCTCTTCTATGAGAAGACCTATAGGTCTTCTATGAGAAGACCTATAGCTCCTCTATGAGAAGACCTATAGGTCTTCTATGAGAAGACCTATAGCTCTTCTATGAGAAGACCTATAGCTCTTCTATGAGAAGACCGAGAATACCTATAGCTATTCGGATAGAAAACCTATAGTTTTAAATTTTGTCATTAAATTAATAAAAAATTATTATATTCATAAAAATATTCATATCAATCGATGACCAATCAATTTACATTTATATTTCTGTTGTTCCCATCCGTTTACATTAACTTGTCCAGAAAACCTCTTTAGCTATTTGTATATGTCTGTATTTCTCAAAAGCTTTTCAAAAGACAATACATACGCACACTTTATCATGCTTTTGATTTCCTCAAAACGACAACTGTTCAATATCTGTGTGTGTGTGTGTACTGGAAATGAAAATAATAAATGTTCTGTCAACTGACCACATTTATTTATTTTCAATAATGCCACGTATTTGCTTAACCATCAACAGTTCTCGTCATCGTTAAGCAACTGACCGTAGGACAAGTGCACCGCAGGCTGGCTGGCCAGCAGACATACATCAACAACTATATTCCGGTGCAAATTATTTCCTTTCTTTTTTGTTTCATATATTTTTTCATAGGTTTTAATTGAGTGAATATGACTGGTAGGCTTTTTCAAGTCCGCTAACATATTTGTATTTCAGAACGTATTTACTTTTTAAAGTTGAAGTTATTTTTGTAATATTTAAGTAATCGAAGTGGGCAGTTGGCGGTGGTTGACATTGAAATTAGCTACAATTCTACTCTTTTTCTTTGGAAAACATATTAATGATATATACATCCGCATAAATGAGAGGTGAAATATATCAAAGCAGAAAATTCTCTATGGCGGCCAATGCTTAAAAAAAAACTCAATATAAAATCATCTCACGGAATGCATTGTTTTCAATTGAAGAGATGCCAAATGTTGTATCGAGTGGACAATACCGTGTCGAGCGGACAAAAATAGTATCTTTGGTGGTCCCTCCTATATAAACCGATCTCAACTAATCCATGTCAACAATACGTGGAGTGGAATACCCATAGAGGAAAATATGTAGTTCCCCAAAGTGAAGTGACTTTTCTGGAATTTTCCAACTCCTAACTTTCTGATATTCTGATAGAAATCGTAATTTTGGCGGGTCATTGTACGTCCATGGTGTGTCATTATTTATGACGCATGTGATAGGATAAAATAATACATAGCTGATCTTGTGAGTTTCTTCCATTGAAGGAATATAAAAATATCCGCCAGCAAATTTACAGTCACACTGTTCCCAATATGGACTCTGAAATTAATCTCCTCCAGAACATAATGGTCGATGGAAAACAGATTTCGACCACCAATTACACACTATATTGGGTATACATTTCGACATTATATTCAAGTCGTCCGCTCAAGCTATTTGCGATAAGTAGGGGCTAAGTACTAAAGTGCTGGGCTGCACTACTTGGCACGATGACAAAATACCTTCTTGTAAAGCAATAGTATGGTCTTAAGAGGCAGATACAACAACAATAACACACCATTTCGTCTCAACACACAGCGAGAATATAGTATACTATTGTTAAATCGGGAGTAAATATATGTGGAAGATATATGGAGCGATTTTCCCCAATTTCGATAGGGGTTGTCCTTGGGTCACATAAAGCTGTGGCAAATGTCAGCCAAATCGGATGATAAATGCATGGACACACAGATACGAATAAATCGACTCATATGGTGAGTCTATGTATGTATATCCTCAAAAGTAACTTGGGCCTATTGACTTATACTGAAGACTCTCTGCGTCAATTTATATTATGCTGTGTAAGCCCGATCTTTATGCACATAATACTATCGGAAGGTCCTCTTAAATGAGCTTCTACACAAAAGATTACCTTCCACTGGAAAAACCCCATTTACAGTTTTTCTGTAAGGCGAAAAAGACTCTTGCGAGCAGGAGAATACATTGTTCAGGTATCCTATAAGGATACGCATAATCCCAAGAGCAGATTGTTTTCTATAGCACTTCCATGGATAGAAAACTTTTTTTATACATACATTCTATAAGTATGAGAAGATCTTCACGTCTTCATAAACTTTCCGACCGAACACCTTCTTTAGTTCTTTCATAAGTAGAAGAAGTTTTTTTTCAAGACTAGAAGACCTCCATCGGAACCTCTACAAGAGAAGGCTTTCATTAGGTCTCCTTAGGTATGATAAGATCTTCTACTTGGATATGAGAATATATTCAGGTCTACTACAAGTAATTTTTCCCCACAGATATTCTATGAACGTAATACCTTCTGCAGGTCTTCTACGGTCGTATACCACCTTTACGTATTCACTGAGCTTTTCTATGGCAAAATCAATTTTTGTGGTTTCCAATAACTAACCAGTAAGGAAAGTAGTAAAGTCGGACTTGGCCGACTATATGATACCCTTCACCACTTTGGGTATATTGTACATATGTATTCTAACAATTGCATGTCTACGTTCCCTCTTTCAGTACTCTATGCCAAATTTCGTACAAATCGAAGGATATAAAGGGACTTTGGTGCACTATTTACCGCTGTGCCAAATTTTGTGTAAATCGGGACGTTGGTGCATCATTTACATAAAATCGGATGAGCATATATATGAGAGCTATATCGAAATCTCGACCGTTTTTCCCGAAACTCACCACTCATCATTCTAGACTCAATTTAGAACGCGAAGCCAAATTTTGTGCAAATCGAAGCATATTAAAGGACTTTGATGCACTATTCACCTAAAATCGGACGAAAATATATATGGGAGCTATATCTAAATCTGAACCGATTTTTACAAAATTTAACACACATCGTTCTAGACTTAATTCAGTACGCTATACCAAATTTCGTGCAAATCGAAGTATATATAGAGACTTTGGTACACCATTTACCTTAAATCGGACGAAAATATATATGGGGGCTATATCCAAATCTGAACCGATTTTCACTAAACTTAGCACAAGCCATTCTAGACTTAATTCAGCACGCTGTGCCAAATTCCGTGCAAATCGAAGTATATACACAGACCATTTACCTTAAATCGGACGAAAATATATATGGGAGCTATATCCAAATCTAAACCGATTTTCATGAAACTTGACACACATCATTCCAGACCTAATTCATTACGCTGTACCAAATTTCGTGGAAATCGAAAGATATATAGGGACCGTTTACATTAAATCAGACGAAAATATATATGGGAGCTATATCTAAATCTGAACCGATTTTTCCCAATTTCAATAGGTTCGTCCTTGGGCCGAATGAGTGACCTATGCCAAATTTCATCCAATTTGTATTATAAATGCGACCTGTCCTTTGTTTACAATTTAACATCGACAGACAGACGGACGGACGGACATGCATAAATCGACTCAGAAAGTGATTCTTTGCATATTCTCAAAAGGAACCATGTGTCTACCTCGTTTCCTTTTGCCTGTTACAAACATATGCCCAAAGACATAATACCCTGTACCACAGAGTTGTGAAGGGTATAAAAGTATACATTACCTCTATGGAAAGAATATCTTCTGCTAGACTTCTACGGCAAAATAGCTTTTTTAGAAGTATTACAATAAATTCTTTACTATTTTATTCGAAGTAGACCTCGTGCATGTCTTCTATGTACAGAAACATTTTTGCAGAATACCTGTAGGAGATTTTCAAGATCCCTCTAAGGAAGAAGAAGGCGTTCTGGTTCGTTACTAGCAGAATGTTTTCTGCTGGTTTTTATGGACAAAATAGGGATTTCTATGGACCTAAAATCATCTTCAGAAGCCTTTAATCATGTCATTTGTTGTTTTTAGGGAAAATAATTTACTCAGGACTATGATGTGGGGTCAGGACTTTTATAAGGAGAATATTTAGGACATCAATGAACTTAAGTAGAAGAAGACTTTAGGAATATAAAGACATTCGAGTGATCTACGATTAGAATGCATTCTATAAGCAAAATATCATCCTCAGGTCTTCCACGACTTTGTTCAGTTATTTTATTTGAAGATCATCTGCAGGTCTCCGATGTACAGAAAACCTGGTACATGAATTTTATACCCAAAATAACTTCTGCAGGATTTCTATTGGCAGAGGGCAGAGAACACCTTTTTAAGGTTTTCTTCAGTTCCTTAAGACAAGAAGACTAGCAGGGGGTCCTTCAAAGTGTTATATGAAGACTCTTTTAAGTTATTCTAAAACGTAAAGGCCTAACTATGATATGACCCTTTTCAGGCCGTGTATAAAATAATATATTGCTGAGGTATTCGAACTTGTTTCTGCATCTTGAAGGAACCTTAAAAGTCCACTTTTTAAATCTAAAAGCCTAAGACTCTGGACCGTTTGGAGGAAGAAATATACTACCCTGCATCCGATTTTTACCATTTGTAATAAAAAAATAAATATTCCGAAATCCGTACTACCTCTATTTCAATCCAATGAAATATCTGTCTCCTGTAGGGTATTAAATGGTCAAGTTCCTGTTGTAATTGTTTCTCGGTAAATGCGCTTTTTGTACTATCATCGTCATCATTCATATAAAAGGAGATTTTTTTATGAAATATGTTTGTGCCTGTAACATAGGCCCTATATCATCACATATCTCAATATGTGTAATTTATGTGTGCGGACAGTTTATATTTTTTTCCTGAGTTCATGTACTCGGCGGCAATGCGTGAGTGTGTACTTTATGCTCGAGACTTTATTTAAATACAAATGGTCAATACAAAAACAGAGAAAATGTTTGTATATTAATATATCCAAGCTTTGAGTGATTCCCTTTTCAGATTGGTTATGTCGGTTGGGTTTGTTTTTTTTATATATAAAATGTCTGCCTCCAGAAAATGGTATTTACACTTTAGTGACCGTTACTTGTTTTGTTGGCAAATTTACTTTATTGTAGAATAATTACACGGGAAATTTCAACAAAAGACAAAGTGGTCAAACATTTATTGAACTTGATGATTTAATGGATTTTTTGTTATGAAATGAACAAAAGGCGGGAATTGAGTTTTTAAGGATTCTGTAATCAAATAGTGAAATATTATAGATGAGATTTTTAACAACCTCAAATATGTGATTTTTAGGATATTATTAATACCCTTGAAGACAATATCAAATCAGGACAGAACGCTAAATATGACATTGTAAATTGCTGAAAAAACGTCCAGACGAACACTAGTAAATCGACTTCAATTTGGCCAAAAAGGATTTGGTCCCAAAAAATGTGGGTCTAACACCAATAGTTTAATGGAGCTCATGCATGTTGTATTACGTTTTTATACCCTTCACCACTCTGTGGTACAGGGCATTATGTCTTTGTGCATATGTTTGAAACAGGCAAAAGGAAACGAGAGAGACACATGGTTCCTTTTTAGAATATGCATAGAATCACTTTCTGAGTCGATTTATGCATGTAGATGTTAAATTGTAAACAAAGTACAGGTCGCATTTATAATCCGATTTGTATGAAATTTTGCACAAGTCACTTATTTGGCCAAAGGACGAACCCTCTTGAAATTGAAGAAAATCGGTTCAGGTTTAGATATAGCTCCCGTTTCGTACGATTTAAGGTAAAAAGAGCGCCGATTTGCACGAATTTTGGCATAGAGTGAACTGAACTAGGTCCATAATGATGTGTGCCAAGTTTCATGAAAATCGGTTCAGATTTAAATATAGCTCCCGTATATAGTTTCGTCCGTTTAAGGTAAAGGGGGTACCAAAGTCCCTATATATCTTTTGATTTGCACGAAATTTTGCATATTGTACTGAATTAAGAATAGAATGTCGCGTGCCAAGTTTCGAGAATATCGAGTTATATTTGTATATACCTCCCATATATATATATTCGTCCGATTTAAGGTAAATGGGATTCCAAAGTCCCTATATATCATTACGAAATTTGGCATAGGGTACTGAATTAGGTCCAGAATGATGTGTGCTAATAGCTTCCATATGTATATTTTCGTCGGATTTAATGTAAATTGTTCACTTGAGACCCAAAGTTTGGCCGACTGGCACACACTGAAGTTAATGCAACCTTTCGTGTGTCAAGTTTTCTTAAAATCGGTTCAGATTTACATATAGCTCCTATATATATTTTCGTCGGATATTAGGTAAATTGTGCACTAAAGACCAATAGCTAGTCCGAAATTAATATAAATTAATCTCTGGCAAGTTTCCTTGAAATCGGTTTAGATATAGCATAGCTCCCATATATAATATGTCCTATTCATGTTCATTGTACACCAAATATTCAATGGGTGCCTGATTCATATTATATTTTAAACACGGAAGAATACCAAATAGGGTGTGTAAAGTTTGCTTTAAGGGACTTTGACTTCGCTCTAAAATTAACAAAATGGCGGACCTTTGAGAAAAATATTTTTGGAAAATCGCCGATTTTTGACCAAAAACCAATTTAAAAAATAAGGAAGATCTTCACCGATTGACTTTATCCTAGTTCATACGATAGATATACACTCACAGAGAAACGTGTAAAAATTTGGAATCGATTGGGTTATTAGTTTTTGAGTTATCGTGCCCGCCATTCGTAAAAGAAGAAAAACGAGTTTAAAGTTTGGGAAGCCCTTCAGCCGGCACTTGATTCTGACACAACAAATCGGCTATATCTTCAAGAGTTCTTGAGATTTTCACTTGAAATTTTGTAGGGACATTCTTGAATTAGTGTAGATTCGAATTAAATAAAAAAATGACACGAGAATGGGGGGTCCCCTTAAATCGATTTACAAACTTTAGCATAGGTTGCAGAATGATATGTGGAGGGATTGATGTTAGTTGGTTTGCATATAGCTAAAGAGCACATATTTAAATTCGTTCAATTTCCTGTCAATGTGCCTTCGAAAAGGCGACATCTGTTAGGATACATATGAGGAATATGCCCTAAGTGGTGAAGGGTATCATATAATCGCCCCAGTCCGACTTTACTATTTTCCTTACTGGTTTGAAATGATAAAGAGTAGAATTTCGAAATTCGTCTTTATTATTTTTATTTACGTCATAGATACAAAAATATCTAGAAATTAAAATATGCGGTTCCAGCAACGTATTTTTGTCATTACCGAAATGGTTTTACACAACATGAGGTTTTATTACGTGCTTTTATTTATTTATTTTTTGCAAAAGCAAAAAAACCAGTGAGCGGAGCAGTATATTCGTACGGCGCCGACCATACGATACCCTTCACAACTACCACGGAACTCGGATGTTTATTCCGAGCCTGGGCAATTTTCGTGATATTTGCCCCGACTTGCCCGATTAGAGGTCAACAGCACATCTTCCTTACATTTTCCGAATATTTCAAATATTTAGTACAGCCCTTCTAATTACTTGTCCAGATTCCCTGTACGGTGGGTTGAGTTGTGATGTTCGGCTTATATTCGACTAGAAAACACACAAAGAAATTAAGTTTTCGGTCCACTTCATCCCAAAATTTTATTCTGATCATCACCGAAAGGCGTTGTCCTTGGCCATAATTGGAATTTCATGGAACATTTCAAAGATATCAGCGCTATATTTCCGCCCTCTAATGTGGTAATGGGTTACTAAATAATATCTGAATACGTATGCACCTGTAAATATTTCAGTGTAACTCCCACATCCGAATAGATACATCAATATATTTGGTATCAATTTAAAGGTCAACCATTCCTCTTGGATACACTATCAACTTATCGGGTCTATATCCTTCAGGAGCAAATATCTATAAATATCAAATTTTGTGATTTTTCACACAAAAGTCAGAGTCCATTTGACCCGCTAAATAATGACCGATCTTTATCAAAGCAGACATGCTTATTCTTTGGCCCGATCCCCTTCTCCATGTAAAATTTCGCGATGTTCAGACCATAATTGTGGCCTCTGGAACGACCAGAAAAACCGACAAAAATTAAGTATTTGGTCCATTTCATCCCCTAAATAATAACCGATCTTTACCAAAAACAATAGGGGTCTTCATGGGCCCGAACCCATCCTACATGCAAAATTTCATGAATAACTGTGGCCTGTATCGTGTTTACAAATTATAATGGACAGACGGACGGACACACATGTCTAGATCGACTCAGCTAGTCGAGATATGACGATCGGTATACTTAAAGGTGGGTCTAGGACCAATATTTCACGGCGTTACAAACTCTTGGGGCTGAACAAAGCTATAATACTCTGACAACATAGTTGTGTAGGGTATAAAAACTCTAATATTCCGAACGTTAAATTTTATGTATTTGATTGCATGTAATGTTTACCTTTTGTCTTGAGGGCTGGTAAGGCCCGTGCAAATGCCAAAAAGTGGAATAACAATTTTATTGAAAATAAAAGACGACAACAACAAACACAGCAATTAACATTAAAACGAAATGACCAATTTGAAACCCAAACCCAGATTCGAAATAGTCAGCAATTTTGTATAGGTGTTACTACAGTATTCTCTATGTTTCACTCAAATGTACCTTTGACAATTAGAACTTGAGATGTGAAATACGAGGGTGGGTTATAAAAAGAATAGTACGTGGAAAAGTATTTAAAGTTGGTTTCATCATAAAATTACAGATTGACATATTATATTATTAAGGGACTATATTAAGGCGTTGTTTATTTTTTTTAATGTTTTTTCAGGGACTATATTAAGGCGAGGATTTTTAAAGAATATTTTTTCAGGGACTTTATAATCCACATCTATTGGACACCTTTTCATTTTCGTTCTCACCCCCTTAATAATGACAACAAATATTTTCAAATTTTTCTAAGACAAAGTGTAGGTGGAGATTATAATTACACTGGCAAAAAACACGTCATCTAATTCTCAATGATGCCTGAAAAAATAAACGTACATATCGAAATACGAAAAAAAGTAACAACAACTAACAAAAAATAAAATAAAATGAAACTGTTAACAATAAAACAACAAAACGAATTATTCCCCAGTTGTCAATGCAAATTTGTTATTATTGTGCAGGGCCGGGGTAAAATGGTAACAAAGAAATGACAAAAAAAAAAAAAACGAATAATGTCACCATTGGACAACATGGGGCCACAGAAAAACAATCTCAGCATTCGTCAGCCAGTATCCATGGCAAATGGCCAGCCTCAAAGTAACAAAGCAATTGGCAAGCGAACAACGAACATTTAAAACTCAAGTGTCCACCAGCCGGCATTTCAAATAAGACGCCAGCACAAGAATCAAGAAATCTCCAATATGGTAATGGCCAAGAGCACAAAAACAAATATCAACACAATTCATAAGAAACCAAAAGTGGCAAAATCACATAAAGGTACAACTTCGGGTTGGAAGGGGAAGCAACTTGTGCTTAGCTGTACAACACCACTCGGGCTAATAAACAAACCTATTATCATAAAAGTACCAACAATGGCAATAATACGACAAAAATTTCGATGGGAAAACCTACCCAAAAGAACATTTTGTGTGTCTCGGGTTTGATGATAATTTGACATTTTCAAACTCCTACTTTGAAGTTTGGCATTGTGCTCGAGGTTAGATAGGTGGTTGGGTGGGTGGTTGGTTGGTTAATTCAATTGTGGCCTAAAATAAAATTGTTGAGATTTTATTCGTTTATTTAGATGACATACATTAAGGTTAATATTTAAGATTATCCAACAATTTGTTTTCTGAGGCAGAACATTTATGTTTGTTCTTCACAGATATGTAATGATTTTTATTAGCTTTAGTTATATAATTTCATTTTGTTAATGAGAAGAGCTTTATTCATTATTCGTTATTATCCACTTATGTAATTAGTATCACAGAACAAATTGATGTGAATATTTGAATTCCGAAAAAATGCGGAACATAACAAAACTCTTGCTATATAAATAATCTTTTTAGTTATACGAATTTGATGACTCATCGAATCAATACGTAGCCAAAATATTGAAGAAAACAGACACCTTATAACAATATTTATAAAAAATACACGCCCTTAAATACATTTTCTAAAAATACTTATTCAAAATTCACGCCTTCCAAAAATATTTGTAAACCAGTAAGGAAAGTTCAAAAATCGGACGAAGCCGACTATACGATACCCTTCACCACTTTGGACACATACAAGTGATGTTAATATCTACAGATCCTGTAAATAGAATAGACATAGAATATATGAAGATGGAATCGGGCGAAATTAAATGTGCTATCTAAATAGATATTTGAACCAATTGAAAAAAAAAACATTCTGAAATCAATGAAAAAATGCATGTCAAACGGGCAGACTTAGACTCTTTGGTGTACCATTTGTATGAAGTCGAGTAAAATTATATTTGGAAGTTATATAAAAAACACATGGACCTAATTGAGCAACCGTTGCATACACCAGTTTTTTGTTATCACTCTATATTCGATTTAATACCCTCGGCAAAATTTCGTGTAAATCGAACAAAAATATAGGCCCTTCGGCGCACTATTTACATAAAATCGAACGAAAAAATATATAAGACCTATATTAAAATCTGAACTGATTTCAACAAACCTTATTACAAATCATTTTTCCTCAATTGCATTCGCTATGCAAAATTTTGCATAGGAGCTATATCTAAATCTGAACCGATTTTAACAAAAATTCGCAGACATGAGTCGGGACCTAATTCAGTACTATGTGCAGAATTTTGTCACAATCAGACAAATATTGGAAGTTTGGTGCATCATTCATTAAAAATCAGCCGAAATTATATATGGGAGCTATAACTAAATCTGAACCGATTTCAACTAAACTCGCAGACATCAATTTGGGCCTAATTCAGCGCGCTGTGCAAAATTTTGTCCCAATCGGACAAATATTGGGAGTTTGGTGCATCATTCAAATAAAATCGGCCGAAACTATATATGGGAGCTATAGCTAAATCTGATTTGATTAAACAACAATTCGCAGACATCAGTCGGGACCTAATTCAGTACTCTGTGCAAGATTTCGTTTCAATCAGACAAATATTGGGAGTTTGGTGCATCATTCACAAAAATCGGACGAAACTATGTATGGGAGCTACATCTAAATCTGAACCGATTTTAACAAAAATTCGCAGACATGAGACGGGACCTAATTCAGTACTATGCGCAGAATTTTGTCCCAATCAGACAAATATTGGAAGCTTGGTGCATCATTCACAAAAATCGGCTGAAACTATATATAGGAGCTATATCTAAATCTGAATTGATTTTAACAAAACTTCGCAGACATGAGTCGGGACCTAATTCAGTACTTTGAGCAAAATTTTGTCCCAGTCGGACAAATATTGGGAGTTTGGTGCATCATTCACAAAAAATCGGCCGAAAATATATATTGGAGCTATAACTAAATTTTAACCGATTTGAACTAAACTTCACAGTCATCAATTTGCACCTAATTCAGTACTCTGTGCAAAATTTCGTTTCAATCGGAAAAATATTGGGAGTTTGGTGCATCATTCAATTAAAATCGGACGAAACTATATATGAGAGCTATATCTAAATCTGAACCGAGTTTCTCCAATAGGGTTCGTCCTTGGGCCAAATAAGTGAACTGTGCCAAACTTCATTCAAATCGGATCATAAATGCGACCTATACTTTGTTCACAAAATACATGGATGGACAGACGGACATGTGTAAATCGACTCAGAAATTGAATCTATGCATGGGTCTATCTCGATTCCTTTTGCCTGTTACAAACATATGCAGAAAGACATAATACCATGGATGGATGGACAGACGGACATGTGTAAATCGACTCAGAAAGTGAATCTATGTATATTCTCAAAAGGAACCATGGGTCCATCTCGATTATTTTTGCCTGTTACAAACATATGCACAAAGACATAATACCCTGTACCACAGTGTGGTGAAGGGTATAAAAATACACGCCTTTTAAAGGAATCCGCGCCTTTATAAATGACACCTTCTAAAAATATTTGTATAATCTCCACGCCTTTATAAAGGACATTTTGTAAAAGAATGTTTAAAAAATCCACGCCTTTATAAAGGCGACCTTCTACAAATATTTTTAAAAAATCCACGCCTTTATAAAACATATATGGGAGCTAGAAATAAAATATATATGGGAGCTAGATATATATATATCTGAACCGGTTTTCACGAAACTTTAAACACATCATTCTATTCTTAATTTAGTACGTTATGCCAAATTTCGTACAAATCGTAGGATAAATCTGAACTGATTTCCCCAATTTCAATAGGGTTCGTCCTTGGGCCAAATGAATGAGCTGTGCCAAATTTCATCCAATTC
Organism: Musca vetustissima; assembly: GCF_032173495.1. Classification (NCBI taxonomy): domain Eukaryota; kingdom Metazoa; phylum Arthropoda; class Insecta; order Diptera; family Muscidae; genus Musca; species Musca vetustissima. The sequence goes on along the minus strand of NW_026873201.1, from coordinate 62,871 downwards.
GAATAATAGATGCGACCTGTACTTTTTTGCAATTTAACATGGACAGACAGATTGACGGGCGGACGGACGGACATGCATAAATCGACTTAGAAGTGATTCTATGTATATTCTCAAAATGATATGGTTCCTTTCTATTCCTTTTGCCTATTACAAACATATGCCCAACGACATAATACCATGTACTACAGTGTGGTGAAGGGTATAAAAATCCACTCCTATTAACCTGTCATCTTGAAGAAAAAGTAATGAAGAATACAAATATTTTTAAAAAATCCTCCCCTATCGGGTAACGTTTAAAAATATTTGTTGTTGGAAAATACCAATATATTGGACACTTACAAAATCTATTCCTAACCAGTGAGCGGAGCAGTAAGCATGGAAATCTAACTTTCTGTGGTTCTATATTCTGAGATTTGGCAATATTTCGCGATATTTGCACACTTTTGACTGGCTAGAGGTCAGCAAATGTTACTAATAATCAGTACAGCCCCTCTAATTACTTGTCCAGATTTCCTTCACCGTGGGTTGTGTTATGATGTTCGGCTTTCGAGTCGAAAAGTACAAATAATTAAGTTTTCGGTCCACTTCATCCGAAAAATTATTATCTGATCATCACCTAACATTTTAGGCCTTGTCCTTGACCATAACTGGAACCTCATGGAACATTTCAAAGCGATCAGCGCTATATTTCCGCCCTCCAGTGTGTTAACGGGTTACTAAATAATATATGAATACGTAAGCACCTGTAAATATTTAAGTGTAACCCCCGCATCCGAGTACCTACGATGATATAATTGCTATCAATATAAATGTCAACCACTCCTCTTGGATATACTATTAACTTCTCAAATCTATATCCTTCAGGAGTAAATATATTCGCCATAGAATACAAATTTTGTAATTTTTCAAACAAAAGTTAGGGTACATTTGACCCGCTAAAAATTGACCGATCTTTATCAAGACAAGTCGGCTTATTCTGTGGCCCAATTCCCTTCTCCATGTAAAAATTCGCGATGTTTGGGCCAAAATTGCGGCGTCTGAAGCGACCGGAAAATTAGGCAAAAATAAAGTTTTTGGTACATTTCATCCCCTAAACATTAACCGATCTTTACCAAAAGCAATAGGGGTCTTCATTAGCCAGAACTCATCCTACATGCAAAGAACTCACACACATGCCTAGATCGATTCAGCTAGTCGAGATATGATGATCGGTATACTTAAAGGTGGGTCTATGACCAATATTTCGCGGCGTTACAAAATCTTGGGGTTGCACAAAGCTATAATACCCTGACAACATAGTTGTGTAGGGTATAAAAAACCACGCCTTTATAAAGGAAAAGTTGTAAAAATATTTTTAAAAAAATCCACGCCTTTATAAAGGAAAAGTTGTAAAAATATTTTTAAAAAAATCCACGCCTTTATAAAGGAAAAGTTGTAAAAATATTTTTAAAAAAATCCACGCCTTTATAAAGGAAAAGTTGTAAAAATATGTTTGAAAAAATCCACGCCTTTATAAAGGAAAAGCTGTAAAAATATTTTTAAAAAAATCCACGCCTTTATAAAGGAAAAGTTGTAAAAATATTTTTAAAAAAATCCACGCCTTTATAAAGGAAAAGTTGTAAAAATATTTTTAAAAAATCCACGCCTATTGGAGGGACACCTTGTAAAATATTTTTAAAAAATCCACGCCTATTGGAAAAACATCTTTTGGTAATATTTTTTAACTTCCACGACTATTGGTATGACATCTTGTAAAAATATTTTTTAAAAATTTGTTAAAAATCGTCGCCTATCGGGTAATTTTTAAAAATATGTTTTGTTGAAAAATCCAAATCTATTGGACACCTACAAAATCTATTGCTAAGGACATCTATAAGGACAAATATTCTTAAGGGGACCCCCCCATTCTCGGGGTCAAATATAATTCGAATCTACACTAATTAATGAATATCCCTACAAAATTTCAAATGAAAATCTCAAGAACTATTCAAGATATAGCCGATTTATTGTGTCAGGGCTTCTCAAACTTTAAAAGCGTTTTTCTGTAAACATTTTTTGCGAATGGCGGGCACGATAACTCAAAAACTAATAACCCAATCGATTTTACACGTTTCACTGTGAGTGTATAGCTATCGTATGAACTAGTATAAAGCCAATCGGTGAAGATATTCCTTATTTTTGAACTTGGTTTTTAGTAAAAAATCTGCGATTTTCCAAAAATATTTTTTCACAGATCCGCTATTTTGTTAATTTTAGAGCGAAGTCAATAATCCTAGTTCATACGAGAACCAGACATGTACTCTTTCTAACACCGTTGGAATTTTCGAATTCCGATGTTCCGGTAAGGAGTTATCATGTCCGCCATCAAAAATAAGCACTTTTCTTTAATTATTTTTCTTCTCTTTTAAATCTTCAATTATATATGTGCAAACATTGGTATTGATTTACCAGCCCATTGAAAATCTTGAAAAATTAAAATCGAGAATGGGGGGGGGGGGGGGGTTCCCTTAAGAATCCCCACCTATCGGGCACCTTCATAAAATATTCCTTTAATATCTCTGCTTCGTTTCCAAGCCTATTTATCTAATTGTTCTATCGATTTTGGTTCCTGTGCAAAATTAGGGACTGTTGAAAATGTTTGAATTTTCCAAAATTGTTTTTTATTTTCTATTGTGTATTTTATTATTCAAAAAGAACTATATGAAATGTATTCCTCATCTATCAAAAGCATGCAAATAATTATGTTTATGTTCTCTGTAAATATGCATTTGAATATTATTACACTACTGTTTATATATTCATATCGCTCATTGCAGTAATCCTTTGCTTTACTTTGTGTTGCATTCAAAATTTACTACAACTACTATCAATCCAGTCAATGCTTTGTTGAATTCAGGTTGAGCAAACTATGGAAACTATATAAACATCTATGCAAATGGAATGCATTGTCGATATATATATATACATATTTTTATAACGGTTTAGTTTTTGTTCTTACTTTAGCATGATCTCCAAAACGTTTGTAATGTAAATTTGCCATACTATACGATGGAAAAGTGAAAGCCCTAAACGAAAGGAAACAAACGGTTCTTGTTTATATTAATATGAAAGAATAATGAAAGGATATGCATAGATACATATATTTAGTAATGTTACTGTAATCAAATCAATGAATCTGTAATTCAATTCTAGAATGAAGAGAATGCTATCGGACAACGAGTATCCCCTTTCATGTGAAATATATGATGATTCTCTACAGATAAATTAAATTTTGTCTGAGACTTAAATGCTCAACCCCTCCCAAATTGGAAATTTATGCCTTCCAAGTTAATTTATATCTTTGGACCACCTTAATTCTTTCAATTGTCATTTAATTAAGATTTAAATGTTCACCAAGAATAGATTGTGGTCTGACTTTGACCACACTTTCAATTTATTTCATTAACTTCTTCGGTCTAGTTTCAGGGGGCATAAATTAATGAAAGGTTGTGTTACAGGGTGATTAGCCAACAGAGTGATTTAAATGAAATATATATGGTCGTAAGCAATTTAAAGATGGCAGATATGACTTTAATGGGGAATCGATAATGGATTGGGATTAGCAGATCAAATGTAGGAAATTCATGCTAAAGTGAAACTAGAATCTTGAAATTTACGTCACTCTTAGCCCAAAAGTTATGTTAAGGCTGGTTTATTAGAAATTTGTTCAAGAACGGCACGAAAAGTGCTAAATGTGGAACCATTTGTATTTGATGAACTGGTAGAGCTAGAATTCTGGAGGGTAGCTGATAGAGTATAAAATAGATTTACTAAATGCTTTTTTTGGAAATTCGAATTAGAGGAATCCGAAAAGTAGTAAAATGTATAAGATTTAGTACAATTCCGTAGCATTTGAATGGATAGAACTACTGGTAAGGAAAACATGTGAAAAAGCGTTAAGTTCGGCCGGGCCGAACTTTGGATACCCTCCACCATAGATATACTGACAGGTACTAGAAATGAAAATGCAAGGAACATACCAAAAGGTGGACCTATACCGACATTTCTAAAAAGGGATTATGTAAACAGAAATAAAAAATTCAGAAATTTTTAATGGATAATTAAACCCTCAGATTTATCGCTATTGAGGGTGTATACACTTTAACACGGCGAAAATGTGGCTAATCGAAATATTGGTTCTAGACCCCATGTTTCTTTGGACCAAATCTGTTTCAGAAAATTTAGATTTCATCCAAACTTTGCTCATCATATTATTTCTTCCAAACTTACTTCAAATTCAAATATGGAAAAATTGGTCCACTCCTTCTGGAAACTCCACACAGGGGCTAGGTCTAATTGCGGTTATAGTTCATTATCGAACTTTACGTTATAATTTCGTATCTCGCTATCCTCCGCAGGAGAAATGATTACAACAGAGTCTTAGAACCGAACTCAAAACGCGGAACAAATCAAATAACCATTTTAATATAAACAAGTGAAAAAGCGTTAAGTTCGGCCGGGCAGAACTTTGGATACCCTCCACCATAGATATACTGACGGGTACTATAAATGAAACTATAGGCAACATACCAAAAAGTGGACCTATATCGACATTTCAAAACCAGTGAGCGGAGCAGTATAGTCGGACGGGGCCGACCATACGATACCCTACACAACTACCACGGAACTCATATTTTCTGCGGATGTTTATTCCGAGACTGGGCAATATTTCGTGAAATTTGCACCCTCTTGCCCGATTAGAGGTAAACAGCACCTCTTCCTCACACTGACATATTTTCCGAATATTACGAGTATTCAGTACAGCTATAGTCCAGATTCCCTTCACCGTGGGTTGTGTTGTGATGTTCAGCTTTCATTTGAGGTCTATAGATCGACTCGAGAATAACACAAAAAATTAAGTTTTCGGTCCACTTCATTCCAAAATTATTATCTGATCATCACCGAAAATTATAGGCGTTGTCCTTGACCATAACTGGAACCTCATGGAACATTTCAAAGCGATCAGCGCTATAATTCCGCTCTCCAGAGTGATAATGGGTTACTAAATAATATACGAATACGAAGATACCTGTAAATATTTAGGTGTAACTCCCACATCCGAGCACATACAACAATATAATTGGTCTCAAGTTAAAGGTCAACCACTCCTCTAGGATATAATATCAACTTCTCGGGTATATGTCCTTCAGGGGCAAATATATACGCCATAGAATACAAATTTTGTCATTTTTCACTCAAAAGTCAGGGTCCATTTGACCCGCTAAATATTGACCGATCTTTCTCCAAACTGGCATGCTTATTCTTTGGCCCGATCCGCTTCTCCATGCAAAATTTCACGATGTTCGGACCATTGTTGCGGCCTCTGGAGCGACCAGAAAAACCGAAAAAAATTTAGTATTTGGTCCATTTCATCCCCTAAATATTAACCGATCGTTCCCAAAAACAATAGGGGTCTTCATTGGCCAGAACCCATCCTACATGCAAAATTTCGTGAAGATTGGTCCATAACTGTGGCCTGTATCGTGTTTACAAATTATAATACGGACGGACACACATGTCTAGATCGACTCAGCTAGTCGAGATATGACGATCGGTATACTTAAAGGTGGGTCTAGGACCAATATTTCGCGGCGTTACAAACTTTTGGGGCTGCACAAAGCTATAATACCCTGACAACATAGTTGTGTAGGGTATAAAAATGATTATGTGAACCATAATACAAATTTAAGTAATGTTTAATGGATAATTATACCGTCAGCCTTATGGCTAATGAGGGTGTATACACTCTACCACGGTGAAAATGTACGCCATCAAAATATTGGTTCTTAGTTAAAATTCGAAGATGGGGAATATCGGTCCACTACTTCTCGAACCTCCACACAGGGGGTAGGTGTAAATGCGGCTATAGTTCTTTATTGAACCTTACGTTCTAATTGTTTATCTCGCTACCCTCCGCAGATGAAATGATTACAAGTGTCTTAGAACCAAACTGAAAACGCGGAACAAATCAGATGACTATTTTAATATAAAAAGGGGGTTATATGGGGACTACCCCAAAAAGGGGGCGAATATTAACAATTTTTGGTAGGAAGATTTGTTACCATATACGACTACAAAATACCAAATTGCAGCAAATTCGGTTGAAAAACGCGCTCAAGAACCCCAAAATACCGAAAATTGGGGGTATCCTTATATGGTGGCTATCCGAAAAAAGGGGCTGTATTTATAATTTTTTGTGAGGAGATTTGGTACCTATTAAGAACACAGAATACTAAATTACAAAATACTAATTACGGCGGAAAAATACGATCAAAATCCACAAAATATTGAAAATTAGGAGGTACCGTTATATGGGGGCTACCAGAAAAAATGGACCTATATCTATAATTTTTAGTGGAGATATTTGGTACCCAATAAGAACCCAATGTACCAAATTTCAGCGAATTCGGTTGAAAAACGCGCTCAAGAACCCCAAAATACCGAAATTTGGAGGGTATCCTTATATGGGAGCTATGCCTAAAAGTGGACCGATATATCCCATCTTCGAACTTGACCTGACTGCAGACAAAAGACGACTCTATGCAAAATTTTGGGGATCTATCTCAATTCGTTTAGACGCTAGAGTGATTACAACAGACAGACGGACGGACGGACATGGCTATATAATCATAGAATTTTACGCTGAACAAGAATTGATTATTTCGATGAGTTACAAACGGAAAAACAAAATTAATATACCCTCCATACTATGGTGGAGGGTATAAAAAGGGGGTTATATGGGGACTACCCCTAAAAAGGGGTGAATATTAATAATTTTTGGTGGGGAGATTTGTTAACATATACAACTACAAAATACCAAATTTGAGCGAATTCGGTTGAAAAACGCGCTCAAGAACCTCAAACTATCGAAAATTGCGGGTACCCTTATATAGGGGCTACCCGAAAAAATTGACCTATATTTATAATTTTTTGTGGAGAGATTTGCTACCCAATAATAACTCAAATTACTAAATTACAGCCAATTCGGTGACAAAATCCGGCCAAAACCCCTCAAAAACTGGAAATTGGAAGGTACCTTATATTGGTGCTACCAGGGAATTCGGTTGAAAAACGCGCTCAAGAACCTCAAAATATCGAAAATTGCGGGTACCCTTATATAGGGGCTACCCGAAAAAATTGACCTATATTTATAATTTTTTGTGGAGAGACTTGCTACCCAATAAGAACTCAAATTACTAAATTACAGCAAATTCGGTGAAAAAATCCGGTCAAAACCCCCGAAAAACTGGAAATTGGAAGGTACCCTTATATTGGTGCTACCAGAAAAAGTGGACCTATATTTATAATTTTTAGTGAGGATATTTGGTACCCAATAAGAAACAAATGTACCAAATTTCAGCGAATTCGGATGAAAACCGCGCTCAAGAACCCTAAAATACCGTAAATTGGGGGGTACCCTTATCCGAAAAAATGCACCTATATTCATAATTTTTTGTGGGGAGATTTGGTACCTATTAAGGACCCAAAATACAAAATTACAGCCAATTGGGTGAAAAAATCTGGTCAAAACCCCCCAAACACTGGAAATTCGGAGGTACCGTTATATGGGGGCTACCAGAAATAGTGGACCTATGTTTATAATTTTTAGTGGGGAAATTTGGTACCCAATAAGAATCCCATGTACCAAATTTCAGATAGCGTGAATACAACAGACGGACAGACGGACGGACATGGCTATATCGTCTTAGAATTTTACCCTGATCAAGAATATATATACTTTATAGGGTCGGAAATTAATATTTCGATGTGTTACAAACGGAATGACAAAATTAATATAGCCTCCATACTATGGTGGAGGGTATAAAACAGCAAAGTCGAACGGGTCCGACTATATGATACCCTTCACCACTTTGGGTATATTCAACAGATGCATCCTAATAGACGTCACATTTTTGTAAGAACATTAACATAAAATTGGATGAACTAAAATTTGTGATTTTCATCCAAATGTGAACCAAATGTGTACGTTGTGGTAACTTTTGTGTCAATCTGACAAAAATTAGGTTTTCGGTTCACCATTTACTTAAAATTGGAAGAAAATATACTAAACTTGAACGCACACATAAGTCTACACTTTTGTGTGTTTTTTGAAATATCAGAAATATTGCCAAGACTTGCAATAAAAATTCGAAGAAAGTAAGAGTTCCGTTGTAGTTGTAAGGTATCGTAAGATCGGCCCGTCCGACTATACTGCTCCGCTTACTAGTTTAGTTATGTGATCAGTATTTACATGTGCATAGACATAAGAACGTGGGCTTTGCATTTGATGTTTCAAATACATTTTTACTCGACGTGGTATAGAAAAACTTCTTTCAGCTGATGCTGTAGATACACATAGTGATCCACAGATTCATTTTCAGATATTGTTCATAAAATTGTATGATTTCTTTAAAATCGTCTGTCCGTCTGTCCATGTTAAATTGTAAACAAAGTACAGGTCGCATTTATTATCCGAATTTGATGAAATTTGGCACAGCTCATTTGTTTGGCCCAAGGACGACTCCTATTGAAATTGGGAAAAATCGGTTTAGATTTAGATATAGCTCCCATATACATCTTCGTCCGATTTAAGGTAAATGGTGTACCAAAGTCCCTATATATCTTTCGATTTGTACGAAATTTGGCACAGCGTAATGAATAAAGTCTAGAATGATGTGTGTTATGTTTCCTGAAAATCGGTTCAGGTTTAGATATCGCTCCCACATATATATTGTTTCACTCGATTTTAGGTTAATAGTCCACTAAAGTCCCTGGAAACCTTTTGATTTGCACGAATTTTGGCATAGCGCACTGAATTAAATTTAGAATCATGAGTGCAAAATTTCGTTGAAATCGTTTCAGATTTAGATATAGCTCCCATACTTATTTTTGTCCGATTTTATGTAGATGGAGCACCAAAGTCCCTATATATCCCTCGATTTGCACGAAATTTGGCATAACGTACTTATTTGAGTCTAGAATGATGTCTGCTAAGTTTCGTGAAAATCCAATGAACCAATACACGCCACGCGAGCGCTCTGAAATGGTTCAAATTTACATTGAACAGAAGAAGTCAATTGTGAAAACTCAACGCGCTTTTAAAACATTAAAAAATGTGAGAAGTGCGCCTTCTAAGAACACCATTAAGCGTTTATACGAAAAATTTTCGACTGGTAAGGCTCTTTCTAATCCGAAGAGGCCACATAAAAGTCGACCAAGGCGATCGGCCGAGAATATCGCTGCCGTACGAGCCAGTGTTGAGAGGTCCCCAAGAACATCCCAAAAACGCCGTTCTCAGCAGTTGGGCATGGCTCGGTCCACTTTACAACGGATTATTCGCATTGATTTGCATTTGTTCCCGTACAAAATTCAATTGACGCAAAGAATGTTGCCTGCGTACAAGCCTCGTCGATTGGAATGGGCCCAAAGGGTCATCGAAATAGCCGAAGATGACGAGTAATTTTGGAACAAAATTATCATGTCCGATGAAGCCCATTTCACATTGAATGGGACCGTAAATAAGCAAAATTGCCGTTTTTAAGCCACTGAAAATCCTCTGGAGATTCAAGAAGTTCCTCTTCATGACGAAAAAGTCACAGTTTGGTGCGGCGTTAGTGCGAAAACGGTCTTTGGGCCGTTTTTCTTCCAAAATGAAAATGGCCATGTTGTTACCATCAATCAGGAGCGTTATCGCGACATGATGGCCAATTTTGTGATGCCAATTATTCGTCGAAAGCGTATGTGGCGGTTCTGGTTTCAACAAGACGGCGCTCCACCGCACACAAGGCGGATAACAATCGATTTTCTGAAGAATTTGTTTCCGGGCCGTTTGATGTCGAAAAGTGGTGATTTGGACTGGCCAACGTGTTCGCCCGATTTGAAGCCGCCTGACTTCTTCTTGTGGGGATATTTGAAGTCAAAGGTTTACGTTAACAAGCCAAGTACCGTAGAAGAGCTCAAGGACAACATTCGTGAAGAAATATCAGCTATTCCGGCCGAAATTTTGGCAAAAACGATGGAAAATGCAGCAAAAATGGCACAATACGTCATCAACGCCAGAGGCGGCCATTTGAGAGACATCATATTCAAAAATTGATGTAAACAAATCTACTTGGAACAAATTAAATGATTAACATTGCCAAAATTTTCAAATTTATATTTTTTCAAATTTTTATTGTTTTCTTTGATTAAAAAAAAATGGGTTCGTCGAATATGGGCAACCCTGTAAATTATGCATGAGGGACCCAAAAAAACCTACTGTAATTTGGATAATTTAACCTGTGGCAAGTTTCGTTTAAATGGGTCTAGATATAGCTTCAGTTAAATTTTTCGTCCGATTTTCATCATTTTTGTCAGATTGACGCGAAATTTTGCAAAACGTACCAAATTGAGTATAGAATGACGTAATTGCTTTTGTAGAAATGTAGACATATCCGATATATTCGACCGACTGCATGTTTATTTGGTTTCAAATAATCAACGAGTGTCCGATTGAGATTTGCTTGAAATCGATTTATATAATTTGTCTCCTTCTTTATCTATCCAAATGAAAAGTTTAGTATAGGTTACAAATGACATCTTTATAGATTGATCTAAGTGGGGTCACATTTAGATATAGATCACATATTTTAGTTCTTCCAATTCCATGTCAATGGTCCTTCGAAAAAGCGACGTCTCTCAGGATACATATGTAGAATGTACCCAAAGTGGTGAAGGGTATCATACAGTCGGCCTCGTCCGACTTTACTACTTTCCTCACTTGGTTTATATTGAAATCCATTAAAATTCCTGGTTCCTCTTTACCAAAACTATATATTTAAATGTTTTTTCTAAAATATATATATATATTTTTTTATTTCAACTGTCATAGTAAAAAACTAAACTTATACCAATTTAAATCCCTTTATGTCATTTGGAGTATTTTTTTCCCCCTTTGGAACAATCCTGCAAAGAATTTTGTTCTTTTTGTCATTATGTGCAAAATAAACCAATTGGTTACGCTTTAAATCGACTTAATTCCTTTATCCATATGTAACATGTTGTGCCAGATTCGTTTTGGCCCATTTTTTTAATACAATACTGCTGCGATTATATGAGTCCAAGCATGGAAACCGCAATGAACAGGAAAAAAAAATCACAATCAAATGCACGTGCATATTGCCATGGCAAATGTCGTAAATCAGAAAACAAACAACAAAAATATAAGCCGCATTTCGGCTGCTGTTTTCTTGGACGTTTGTTTGTTTGCTTGGAAACGTTGGTTCAGCTCTCGAAAGAGGCCCAAAAAGAAAATCTACGCGGAAAACCAAAGCAATTCGAAAGAGCAGCATCGAACAGAAGGGACGTTTCATATTTATGATTTTATGATTGCATTCAAATAGTTTAGAGTTCTTCGGTTTGGCTTGTTTTTTCTATACGAATTTTATTTGATGTTCGCCAACGTTTAAGTAGCCACAAACCACAGAACATTTGAAGGGATTTCCAAAAGAAATATTTTGTTTTTTGTAGATTCAACCAGGAGAAGGCTTTTATGCTTTCATTGAATCCTGTTTTTATTTTTTTGTCTGAGATTTTTGGTTTTTAGGTAAGTACAGACATAGCTATTTTTACTGAATTCCAGACAGATTGATAAGGATTTTATTTTCATTCTTTGCTGAAAGCAACTCCAATGAATGAGACAAGTGAGAGTTATGATTCCTTTTGGTATGTTAAACGAATTAGAAATAAATTCAATGTTGTCAGAGAGAAAAAAAGAATTTCATATTTTTAAATGTAACCATTTTGGGTATAAAAGTTAGTGGAAAATGGGAATATTGCAGGTCAGTCATATATAGAGTTTTAACTACCTCGTTTAACTCTTAATTTTCGCACTTATTGCCGTGACCCCATACAATGGTCTTCATAGATTTTTTATACCCTTCACCACACTGTGGTACAGGGTATTATGTATTTGTGCATATGTTTGTAACAGGCAAAAGAAATCAAGATAGACTCATGGTTCCTTTTGAGAATATGCATAGATCACTTCTTAAGTCGATTTATGCATGTCCGTCCGTCTGTCCATGTTAAATTGTAAACGAAGTACAGGTCGCATTTTTGATTCGAATTGGATGAAATTTGGCACAGCTCATTTATTTGGCCCAAGGACGAACCCTACTGAAAATGGGAAAAATCGGTTTAGAATTAGATATAGCTCCCATATATCTGCAATGTTGTCAATTTTTAACATAGCTGAAGCGGAGGTTCACCCCTTTATAAGTCGGGAATTACTTAAGTATATGAAAAAAAGTGAATAGCATTGGGTTAATTGATCTGTCGTTGCAAACTCTTTATGATATTGACCTCCAAACATTATTTTGGTGGAAGTTGTGTCTACTTTAATGTTAAAAAATGTGTAAAAAAAGGTTGGGGCGAACCAGTTTTTTTATGTTCTCTATCGATGTGTGATTAAGCCACTCATTTCACGGTCTTCGTGTCAAAGTAAAACTAGAAGCCAATAAAATGGGGACTACGCCACTTATGTATCATTTTTCAAAATTTGAACTGCATCTACCTTTAAATGATGCTGACATTTTGAAGCTCGATTTTGAGTGTTTTTTAATTTTACTTTTAGTTTTAATATGCAAACAGGAATTTCAAAAAAATCGATTATAAGATTATTGTAGTCGCGAATCTGCGTAATTTGATATGTATTTTGTGTATGTAGTATGCACAGCTTCAGAGTAATACTCATCCGAAGGTGCGAATTTTGTGCGATCAAATTTCTAAAAAACCTATTTTTCCGACCAAATTTTTAGATCTGTCAACTGAATGATATGGGTACCCGCGATCAATAAGGGTTTTTACGTTTCGGATGATATAAAATCTTCTTCGTGAAAATCCGTCTACTAGAACGGCGGGAACTGGTCTTCCAAAAACACGAAATTTGGCAAAAAAATGTTTTTGAAAATATCGCGCATTTATTTGCGTTTTCTGTGTATCATTTTGTATTTCAATAAATGTACTCATACGGATTTTGATCTTTTTCGAAAAAAGAACTTTAAAAACTTCAGCCGAAAGAGAGATGTACGCAATTTATCTCAAAAATAGATTGTGCCGGCACATCCATGGTTCTTAATGGACCACATTGTAATCGGTATAGATCGATGTATTTTTTTAGGGTGCACAACGAAATCGGATGCGCGTTAATGTCATATGGAGTTTTCGGAAATTATTCGCGTTTTACGATTTTTTGGGTACTTCAATGTAACGTGCGTCACATCTTAGCCGTCAAATGAAATTTCGCAAAATATATATGGATTGGAAGATAAACTTCAGTACTTCCTGGAAACCGCATGCGCATCAAATGATTTTGAGAATTACGCGATTTACACGCAATTTAAAATGTATATTTTATAGTATAGTTTTATTCTAAGATTTATTCCTATTTATAGAATTCTAAGATTTATCGGAAGGGTCGGATTATATCCGCAAGGCGTATACTTATACACAAAAAGTGATTATTATTATATATGTCAATTGTTCGGCGAAATTCGGGTAAAATAGCAGAATAACCCCAACATTTGGAAGATAAACTTCAGTACTTCCTGGAAACCGCATGCGCATCAAATGATTTTGAGAATTACGCGATTTACACGCAATTTAAAATGTATATTTTATAGTATAGTTTTATTCTAAGATTTATTCCTATTTATAGAATTCTAAGATTTATCGGAAGGGTCGGATTATATCCGCAAGGCGTATACTTATACACAAAAAGTGATTATTATTATATATGTCAATTGTTCGGCGAAATTCGGGTAAAATAGCAGAATAACCCCAACATTTTTTTCTGAAATTTCTTGTATAAAATTAGAAAATAAATATGATGACATTATTGCTTCGAACCAAAAACAAATATTTTTCCTCAATATCTTGTTTTATTGTCGGTTTAATTTACAAACCGCTACACGGACTTGTGTGATTTTGATATCATTTGATTCATCATGGTGTTTAGATTATATATATATATTTTTAAATTATTTTTTAGGTGTGTGTATGTCATTAATATAATGAAAATATTGACGGGATTATTATAATATATTCATATTCTTATTTTATGGAGGATGATATATATCAACGTTTTTGGTCAATATAATAAACGGCGTAATTTTAAAATTTTTTTCTTATGCCCAAAATTAAAACCTCGATAACTTTTGCGCGCATCAACCAAAAATTTGATCGCGAACGGTTTCGGAGTCAGAAAATTTTTCTCTATATGTGTACCAAAAATCATTGATGTGCCACAAAAAAAAAAAAAAAAACAGTGAGCGGAGCAATATAGTCGGACGGGGCCGACCATATAATACCATACACAACTTCCACGAAAATCTAACTTTGCGTTATTTGCACCCTCTTAACACCCGACTAAAGGTCAACAAATATTATCAATATTCAGTTACTAAAAAATGTCTGAATACGTAAGCACCTGTTAATATTTAAGTGTAACTCCCACATCTCAGTAAATACGACCATATAATTTCTATCAATTTAAAGGTCAACCACTCCTCTTGAACACACTATAAACTTCTCGGGTCTTGGTCCTTCCTTCAGGGGCAAATACATACGCCATAGAATAACCAGTGAGCGGAGCAGTATAGTCGGACGGGGCCGACCATACGATACCCTACACAACTACCACGGAACTCATATTTTCTGCGGATGTTTATTCCGAGACTGGGCAATATTTCGTGAAATTTGCACCCTCTTGCCCGATTAGAGGTAAACAGCACCTCTTCCTCACACTGACATATTTTCCGAATATTACGAGTATTCAGTACAGCTATAGTCCAGATTCCCTTCACCGTGGGTTGTGTTGTGATGTTCAGCTTTCATTTGAGGTCTATAGATCGACTCGAGAATAACACAAAAAATTAAGTTTTCGGTCCACTTCATTCCAAAATTATTATCTGATCATCACCGAAAATTATAGGCGTTGTCCTTGACCATAACTGGAACCTCATGGAACATTTCAAAGCGATCAGCGCTATAATTCCGCTCTCCAGAGTGATAATGGGTTACTAAATAATATACGAATACGAAGATACCTGTAAATATTTAGGTGTAACTCCCACATCCGAGCACATACAACAATATAATTGGTCTCAAGTTAAAGGTCAACCACTCCTCTAGGATATAATATCAACTTCTCGGGTATATGTCCTTCAGGGGCAAATATATACGCCATAGAATACAAATTTTGTCATTTTTCACACAAAAGTCAGGGTCCATTTGACCCGCTAAATATTGACCGATCTTTCTCCAAACTGGCATGCTTATTCTTTGGCCCGATCCGCTTCTCCATGCAAAATTTCACGATGTTCGGACCATTGTTGCGGCCTCTGGAGCGACCAGAAAAACCGAAAAAAATTTAGTATTTGGTCCATTTCATCCCCTAAATATTAACCGATCGTTCCCAAAAACAATAGGGGTCTTCATTGGCCAGAACCCATCCTACATGCAAAATTTCGTGAAGATTGGTCCATAACTGTGGCCTGTATCGTGTTTACAAATTATAATGGACAGACGGACGGACGGACGGACGGACACACATGTCTAGATCGACTCAGCTAGTCGAGATATGACGATCGGTATACTTAAAGGTGGGTCTAGGACCAATATTTCGCGGCGTTACAAACTTTTGGGGCTGCACAAAGCTATAATACCCTGACAACATAGTTGTGTAGGGTATAAACATTTTGTCATTTTTCACACAAAAGTCAGGGTTCATTTGACCCGCTAAATATTGACCGATGTTTATCAAAACAGGCATGCTTATTCATTGGCCCGATCCCTTTCTCTATGCAAAAATTCACGGTGTTTGGGACATAATTGCGGCCTCAGGAGCGACCAGAAAAACCGACAAAAATAAAGTTTTTGGTCCATTTCATCCCCTAAATATTAACCGATCTTTTCCAAAAACAATAGGGGTCTTCATTGGCCAGAACCCATTCTACATGCAAAATTTCGTGAAGATTGGTCCATAACTGTGGCCTGTATCGTGTTTACAAATTATAATGGACAGACGGACGGACACACAAGTCTAGATCGACTCAGCTAGTCGAGATATGACAATATGGTCCATATATTTTCGTCCGATTTAAGGTAAATGGTGCACCAAACTCCCTATATATCCTTCGATTTGCACGAAATGTGGCATAGCGTACTGAATCGAGTCTAGAATGATGTGTGCTACTTACTTAATTAGCTGGCTTGTGACAGACGTTTCATTCCATAAGCCGAGCTTAAAAAAGATTTCAGGTGCGTCGGTCTTTTGCGCAGTTTTTCCAATTTGAAAGACCATATTCGGCAATGTGGCCTCCACTTGGTCTTTCCATCTTATTCGTGGCCTTCCCCATCTGCGTGAACCATCAGCTGGTTCGCTCTTTTATGCCTTCTGGACTGAAGCATCTTCATCCATTCTCACAACATGACTTAGCCAAAGTAGTCGCTGTAGCTCAATACGTCTAACAATGTCAATGACCGAGAATAGATGGCATAACTCAATGTTCATTCGACGGCGATATTCACCGTCAACGCAGATCGGCCCATGGATCTTTCGGAGAATTTTTCTCCCAAACACTCTAAGAGCTGCGTCATCTGCTTGCGCAAGTACCCATGCTTCAGATCCATATAACAGCACGGGTAGTATCAGAGTCTTGTAGAGTGTGAGTTTGGTCTGGCGGGAGGTGGCCTTGCTTTTCAGTTGTTTGCTCAGACCATAGTAACAACTGTTGGCCATCACTATCATTCTCCGAATTTCAAAACTGATGTCATTCGTTTTGTTTATGGCGGTACCAAGGTATATAAAATCTTTGACTACCTCGAAGCTGCAGTTCTCAAGTTCCACAGTTGGTCCGAGTCTACTGGCTTTGTCTTCTCGACGTTTACTGTCAGACCCACTTCGGCAGACTCCTTCATGATTTCTTCAAAGGTGGCTGTTACCGCTCACAGTGTTCGACCCATTATGTCGATGTCATCGGCGTAGGCGAGTAACATGTGTTGTTTGGTGTACAGAGTGTCATTTCTGTTCACTTTTGCCTCTCGTATGACCTTTTGCAACAGGATGTTAAAAAGGTCACACGACAAACTGTCACCTTGTCTGAATCCTCGATCGGTATTAAAGGGCTCCGAAAAGTCCTTTCCGACTTTAACTGCTAATCTTGTGCCAATTAATGTTATTCTGCATAGCCGTATTAATTTTGCTGGAATTCCAAACGCAAACATGTCTTTAAACATCTCGGAACGGATAGGGCTTTCGAATGCGGCTTTATAGTCGAAGAATAGATGGAATGTGTCGATGTGGTTTTCGTGGGTTTTTTTCCAGGATTTGTCGCAGAGTGAAAATCTGGTCAATGGTGGATTTGCCTGGTCTGAAGCCGCATTGTTATGGTCCAATAATGTCATTAACCAATGGCTTCAGTCGGTCACACAGTACGCTGTATAGCATTTTATATGAGATGGGAAGGAGACTTATTCCTCTAAAGTTGGTATATATCGTCTTGTCTCCTTTTTTATGCACGGTACACAGGATACTAAGGTTCCAATCATTGGGCATGAATTCATCTAGACAAATTGTACTAATCAGCTTCTGCATGCTCCTTACCAGCATCTGACCACCAGTCTTCATAACTTCGGTTTGTAACCCATCGGCACCAGCTGCTTTATTATTCTTCAGCCGATTGATTGATTGATTTTGACTTCTTCTTGGCTAGGTGGTATACACTCTATATCATCCTCTATTATTGGTTCTGGTGTATCCTCTTCACCGCTACTATTTGATACCTTCCAGATCCTCAGCACGCTGTGTGCATCTGCACTAGGTTTCCTTCTTCATCTCTACAGAAGGATGTGCTGCACCAAAGCCTGCGGTTTTGTGTTTTACCGGTTGGTTGTATTTTCGGACTTCATTCTGACTCCTGTGCATCTCGATTAGCTCAGGCTCACGTTTTTCATGTTCTTTCTTTTTTTCTCCAAAAAAACGTTTCTCCTCTCTCCTTTTCTGCCGATAGCTCTCCATCGCATTACTCGTTGCTACCGTTGTATTACGCCACTTCTGATCGTACCACGGATTTCATACAAATGGTACACCAAAAAAATCCGAGTCAGCTCGTTTGAGACGCCCGATTTCGTCTCAATGGTCTTCCTAAGATTCTATGTCTGCTCTATCTACAGGATTTTGTAGATATTATGTATGTACCCAAAGTGGTGACGGGTATCATATAGTCGGCCCCGTCCGACTTTTGAACTTTTCTTACTGTTTGTGTACCCCACGCAACTATGTTGTCAGGGTATTATAGCTTTGTGCAGCCCCAAGAGTTTGTAACGCAGCGAAATATTGGTCCTAGACCCACCTTTAAGTATACCGATCGTCATATCTCGACTAGCTGAGTCGATCTAGACATATGTGTCCGTCCGTCCGTCTGTCCATTATAATTTGTAAACACGATACAGGCCACATTTTTGGACCAATCTTCACGAAATTTTGCATGTAGGTTGGGTTCTGGCCAATGAAGACCCCTATTGTTCTTGGAAAAGATCAGTTAATATTGGACCAAAAACTTTATTTTTGTTTTTCTGGTCTGGTTTCTGGCCAGAGGCCGCAATTATGGCCCAAACATGGCGAATTTTTGCATGGAGAAGGGGATCAGGTCAAAGAATAAGCATGCCTGTATTGATAAAGATCGGTCAATATTTAGCGGGTAAAAAGGACCCAGACTTTTGTGTGAAAAATTACAAAATTTGTATTCTATAGCGTATAGATTTACCCCTGAAGGGCATAGTCCCGAGAAGTTGATAGTATATCCAAAAGGTGTGGTTGACGTTTCAACTGATAACAATTTTATGGTTGTATGTACTCGGATATGGAAATTACACTTACATATTTACAGGTGCTTACTTATTCATATATTATTTAGTAACCCACTACCACACTAGAGGGCGAAAATATTTCACTGATCGCTTTGAAATTTTTCTTGAGGTTCCAGTTATGGTCAAGGACAATGCCTATAATTTTCGGTGATGACCAGATAATAATTTTGGGATGAAGTTGACCTAAAACATAATTTTTTTGTATTTTTTTCTATTCGATAGGACGAACATCACAACCCACGGTGAAGGGAATATGAACAAGTAGATAGAAGGATTGTACTAAATATTAGTAATATTCGGAAAATATGTCAGTGTAAGGAAGAGGTGCTTTTGGCCTCTTATCGGGAAAGAGGGTAAAACTATCACGAAATATTGTCCAGGCTCGGAATAAAAAAACTTCGCAGAAAGTTTGAGTTCTGTAGTAGTTGTGTAGGGTATCGTATTGTCGGCCCCGTCCGACTATACTGCTTCGCTCACTGGTTTAGTGATGTTAAGATGATTTTTTGAAGGTGCAAACATTATTTTTGTCAGATTTTCTGCCAGGCCAATATTATATGCAGAACAGCACATATTTTACACGGTTAACCAAACCAAATACTTATATCGCATGTTTTGACGATGATCGGCCAAATCAACTAAAACCTAAAGTGACCAAATTTTTATTTTATGGCGTAAATATTTACATCGAGAAACCAGATTTCGAGAATATGCTAGGTTTAGAAAGTGGAGCTGTTTATCCATGTAAACAAAGTTCAGGTCGCATTTATGATCCGAATTGGATGAAATTTGGCATAGGTCACTTATTTGGCCCAAGGACGAACCCTATTGAAATTGGGAAAAATCGGTTCAGATTTAGATATAGCTCCCATATATATTTTCGTCCGATTTTATGTAAATGGTGTACCAAAGTTCCTAAATATCTTTCGATTTGCACGAAATTTTGCACAGCGTAATGAATTAGGTCTAGAATGATATGTGTTATGTTTCCTGAAAATCGGTTCATATTTAGGTATAGTTCCCATATATAGTTTCGGCCGATTTTAGGTAAATGGTGCACCAAAGTCCCTGAAAATGATTTGAATTGCACAAATTTTGGCATAGCGTATTGAATTAGGTCTAGAATGACTTGTGCCAAGTTTCGTGAAAATCGGTTCAGATTTAGATATAGCTCCCATATATAGTATCGCCCGATTTTAGGTAAATGGTGTACCAGAGTCGCTATATATCTTTCGATTTGCGCGAAATTTTGTATAGCCCGCAGAATTAGGTCTAGATATAGTTTCCATATATAGTTTCGCCCGATTTTAGGTAAATGGAGCACCAAAGTCCCTGCAAATTTTGATTGGCAAGAATACTAAATATACTAAATACTAAATTTTTTTCGGTTTTTCTGGTCGCTCCAGAGGCCGCAACAATGGTCCGAACATCGTGAAATTTTGCATGGAGAAGCGGATCGGGCCAAAGAATAAGCATGCCAGTTTGGAGAAAGATCGGTCAATATTTAGCGGGTCAAATGGACCCTGACTTTTGTGTGAAAAATGACAAAATTTGTATTCTATGGCGTATATATTTGCCCCTGAAGGACATATACCCGAGAAGTTGATATTATATCCTAGAGGAGTGGTTGACCTTTAACTTGAGACCAATTATATTGTTGTATGTGCTCGGATGTGGGAGTTACACCTAAATATTTACAGGTATCTTCGTATTCGTATATTATTTAGTAACCCATTATCACTCTGGAGAGCGGAATTATAGCGCTGATCGCTTTGAAATGTTCCATGAGGTTCCAGTTATGGTCAAGGACAACGCCTATAATTTTCGGTGATGATCAGATAATAATTTTGGAATGAAGTGGACCGAAAACTTAATTTTTTGTGTTATTCTCGAGTCGATCTACAGACCTCAAATGAAAGCTGAACATCACAACACAACCCACGGTGAAGGGAATCTGGACTATAGCTGTACTGAATACTCGTAATATTCGGAAAATATGTCAGTGTGAGGAAGAGGTGCTGTTTACCTCTAATCGGGCAAGAGGGTGCAAATTTCACGAAATATTGCCCAGTCTCGGAATAAACATCCGCAGAAAATATGAGTTCCGTGGTAGTTGTGTAGGGTATCGTATGGTCGGCCCCGTCCGACTATACTGCTCCGCTCACTGGTTTTTAGAATGAATTTATGGCGATAAATTCTTTACCAAACGAACATTCACCAAAGAATGGTCGCACACATAACAAACCAGTAAGAGCACACAACAACGATCCTTCGTATCGTTTGGTGGTTGAAATTCTTTCTGACATTCTCTCACGAATGAAAACAAACATTCCCGAATTCTCGCGATTTTGTTTGTTGTTCTTCAGCGGGAAATGCTCGCGAAAGAATGAATCGACGACGCTTGCACCGAAATTTTATCGTTCGTGAATTTTTCGTACAATGCGTACATTCGCGAGAGAATGAAAATTCTTGTGGATTCATTGTAACTTTATCGTTCGCGATAAATTGAAAACAATCGAGTTCTTGCCCGTGAGCATTCGTGAGAAAGAGCGTATTTTAATCATTCTACGCACCCTGGTTTATACGAAGAATTGACATCTATAAAAGGTACATTTTCGATTAGAAGAACTAATTATAACATCCATTGCATGTAGGGACCACAAAGAAAATTTACAAAAACCAAAAAAGCAGCCTAAAGCTAGAAATCACTTAAGATGTTATAATAGAACACACACACAAGCACAAAATGCACACAACCGAACTGAATAGAAGAACTTCAGATATGTATATAGACAGTATATTTGTATTTATGCTATCGTGTGGTTTGGCTAACAATAAGTCCAGATTCGAACTAAGAAACCGAATTAATAGAAAAAAAAAAACAACACAGACAAAAACAACAAAAATAGTTTACCTACAAAAGAATGGCATTTACAAAATTATGAGGCTATGCAAAGAAGGCAGACAGAGGACTAGATTTGCTACAGAACAACAACTGCAAAAAAGGGAACCAACCACAATATCATCAAACAAATTACTAAACACAGAACAACAACAAACATCAAAGGCGACTTTTTATAGAGACCAAAGGAATGCATTTCAATTGTGCTGCATTTGCTGTTTTTGTTGTTGTTGCTGTGGTTGGTTTTGTCTGATTTGCAAAAGTCTTTGAATTTTCAAGAACCACCACCCAAGGGGATATTTGGGAAACAAACAAAAAACAACTACAACAAATAGATGGCGTCTTAATGTTTCATATGGAAATCTATTGTTGCAAAAAAGAGGAGAGACGTTTGGGAAAATTGCAGCAATGTCCAGCATTGCCAAGGTATCCACAGAACAAACAACAAATGCAAATACACCAACAACAATAGCAATTTAGTGATTACCGGACAATTGCACACATAAAAGTGTAATGATTGTAATAAGCCTGGCTTTAAAGCGTGGAGGATAATGTTGCATGATAAGGGCGGGGAGTTGGAGGCGGACATTCAAGGTGTGTTGGTACCCATCATAGGCACATGCCCTTTAAAGGGAAATATTTTCGTTTCTTTATTTTATCATAGAAACGCCCATATCCCCATGTGCCATGATTGGTTGTGGCGCATTATTGACCTAAGATTTTTCCTAATGATAGTGTCGAGGGCGTTAGGCATTACATGGGTAATATATAATGATTACTAATCTTGCATGATAATAATATTGCTGTATAAAATTATTGTTATTATTTTTCATCGAATGCAAAATTATCTGGACAAACAATGGCAGGTTGCTGCGAGCACATTCCAGAGTGACATGAAGAGGAAGATAAGACAATTGTTAGGTGTTTCGTAGAGAGAGAACAAATAACAATGATAAAATGGGCCAAAGTCAGGTCAGTTTGCGAAGACAACAGTCGATCATATTTATTTATTGGGAGTGAGACAAACAATTATTACACAGCATCACTTACTTGTGGTTGTCAAAATAAATAACCAGTAAGGAAAGTGGTAAATTCGGACGCGGCCAACAATATGATATCCTTCACAATTGAGGGTGTATTCAAGAGATGGATATGGACCATGGACATGTAATTGTACGATGTTATATATGAGATATTTATGGGCCACACTTGAACACTCTGGTTTACTTTGCTTAAAATCGGACGAGTACACATGTGTTAGATATATCAAAAGGATGAAGTACGTGATGGTAGATACTAAGCAACGGCTCTCTCTTTCATCTCAATTGTGAAAACAGACCTCCCTGCGGTGTCACCTGGTGTAGCCACTTTCATCATCCGTTGAAATATTGACCTGATATGTACCGCGAGTTCAACCATAAGAACTACAAAATATGGGTTGAGACTTCGGTTTAGTTCCCACACTACTGTGGAAAAGTATCGAAAAAAACAACCCCCTTAGATGTCGACGACCCCCGCAAACGTGTAAAGGACCAGCATCAGCGAATCTGCTCTTTTAATGTGCGCACGTTGTACAGAACAGACGCAGTTTTCGCTTTGGCGGATGAAATCAAGAAATACAGAACCGAAATTATTGTCATACTCCTGTAAAGGAAGGGACAGACGTAAGTAAATCAGATGATTACGAACTGTATTATAGCTTTCATGAAACGGGACATGAATTGACAAGACCTCATCTCCAGATTCACTCCAGTAGCTGAGCGAATTTCGTATAAAAGCGAAGTTCTTCAACATCAGTCTTATTTGGGCCCATGCTCCGACAGAAGACCAAAAACATACTTTACGAGGGAATAGAAACAGTATATGAGATTTTAATCGGAAGGGAAAACATTTTTAGGCCCACCGTCGGAAAATGCACCCTCCATGAAGAAATGGTTGACATCGCGGCAGCAAAATACCTGACAGTTAGCAGCACCAGATTCAAGCATCCCGATATACAAAAAGCCAACTGGATTTCTCCCGACCAAGCAACTAGAAATCAAATTGATCATGTTGTGATAGACGGAAAACATTCATCCAGCGTTTTACACCGATCGATCCGAGAAGCGAATATCGATTCGGACCATTACTTTGTGGCAGCCAAAGTTCGCACTCGTCTTAATGTAACAGTAAAGGTAATATCTAATCGACGTCGAAAAGTTACAAATACAACAGGTATCAGAACCCTACTCTGCTCAACTTACTCACTTGATAGTCGAAGGCACTCGTTGTCCCGATAATATATATAGAAGTGCATAATATAGAAGTGAAACCTACGATACTGAGGCGAAAAACGCATCGTGCAGGACAACCCAGTAAACAGTCGCAACACTCAATAGGAGGGAGAAATGGAGAGAGAAGAGAAACGCATTTTCAAAAGAAGGAGTAAAAAAACGTGATCGTGAGAAAATCGATCGGTATACAGGAGTCAGAATGAAGTCCGGAAATTTTACACAACGAGTAAAATACCAAACGGACGGTTTTGGTGAGGCCCATCCTCCTTTAGCGATGTAGATAGGAACTTGGTGACAGATACGGACAGGATTTGAAAGAGCATTTTTCAGAGCTTTTGGTATCATATAGTAACGGTGAAGAATAAGAGATGGCGGTATAGATTGTATAACACCTAGACAAGATAAGGTCAGAATATCAATTAATTGGCTGAAGAATAATAAAGTAGCTGGTAAAGTCGATGAAGCCGAACTATTTAAGATTCTGGTCAGGAGCATGCGCCAGTTGATTAGTACAATTTGGCTAGAGGAATGCGTGTCCAATGATTGGAACCTCAGTATCCTGTGTCCCGAGCACAAAAAAGAGACAAGACGATATGTGCCAACTACAGAGGAATTAGTCTCCTTCCCATTGCAGCGTGCTGAGTGAACAGCTGAAGCCAGTGGACAATGACATTATTGGACCATACCAATGCGGCTTCAGACCTGGTAAATCCACCATAGACCAGATTTACACCCTGCGCCAAATCGTGGAAAAGACCCACGAAAAACACATTGGCACATACCACCTATTCGTCGACTATTAATCCGCATTAGACATACCAATCCGCTCAGAGGTATTTAAAGCCATGTCTGCATTCAACATTCCTGCAATATAAATACGGCAATGCAGGATAACTTTAACTGACACAAGGTCAGCAGTTAAAGTCGGAAAGGATCTCACGTCAAAAAAAGATAGAGCTCAGATATTTTTCACCCTGCAAAAGCCTGGAATGCCAAATTAAAGTCACTTCGGTGAAAACTGCATTTAAACTGCATTCAAAATACTGAAAATAGAGACTTTGACAAGGCATGGACCTATAACGAAAAATTTCTGCAAATATGTTTACCCCTTACTATTCCCCGTAATACAAAAATACAGATACATCGGTTGAAAATGCGATTAAAATCTTGAAAACGTCGAAAATATAGCGTACGCTATATAAAGACTTTTGGCAAAACATGGACCTACAGTGAACATTTTTCCAAAGGTGTTTATCACCTTCCTGAGAAACACGGAATTACAATATACCGAAATAGGAGAAATATGCCGAAACAGGAACCGATATATCCTATTTTCAATACCAATGATCCACTCTATGTTACCTGAACATTTTAAAATCCAACTCACTTTTATTTTATACGTCAATCCGAAACACTTACCATACGGATATGATTTATTCAGATATGGAAATCAATTAAATAACAACAAACACATCAAAATGATAAACAATACTTTCTTCCCTTTGGTAGTCCATCATCACTTGTGTTTTAATGATCGGCAAAACAAACAACCAGGACTGTTCCCATTGCAGTTGCAATAGATATTACCGATGATAGCATTTCCTGCAAACGATAGTGTCATGTTAAACCAATTCAGAAAAAAAAACATCGAGGGGACAACTGAAATCGAATCATACGGAGAAAAAATATACAAAAACAACAAAAATCAAACAGTTCAACTGAAGTTCAGTTCTTCCGCTTAGTTGTGGCAGTCCGGGGTAAATGGTGAACCAAAACAAGAAAAAATCGAACACAAAATGACAGGCGTAGCCTTAACACTTAACAATGTCAACGAATACCACTTCATCATTATCGCGGCAACATCATCTCCAGTCTGACATATCAAGCCAGCCAGTCTGTCAGTCAGCCAGTGTGGTAGATAGATACCCTGACCGTGAACGAACCCAAAAGCAGTAAACCAAACAATCCGCCAGCAAGCCAGATATCTGGCCAACCAACCAGTCATCATATCATCATCATCAGCATCAACACCAAGCTCTGGCGGTGCTAGCAAAACGAAAAAACGCATCTTTTCGGTTTTGGACTTAATCGCAAATAAACTCACACCCATTCACTCGGTACCAAACACACCAGTCATATCCGCAGAGACGGAAAAATGCCAGTGCAATCAATACAATGTGAAGGTATGGTGGTGGCATACGACGGCAAATGTTGTGATAGGTTTGGGTATGCGGTATGGAAATGTAGGGAATTTTTTAAATTTCATAATGGGATGAATGGAAAAACCATGAATGCATAAAGCGTAGACGGATATAGGAGTAGATTTTAAAGAATATTTTCTCAAGGTCTACAAGCGTGGATTTTTTAAAGAATATTTTCTTAAGGTCTATCAGCATGGATTTTTTAAAGAATATATTCTCAAGGTCTATGAGCGTGGATTTTTTCAAGAATATTTTCTCAAGGAATTAAAAAAAATATATTTTCTCAAGGACCATGAGCGTGTATCTTCAAAGGTTGGATTTTGTAAATAATACTTTTCTCAAGGACCATAAACGTGGATTTTTAAAGAATATTATCTCACGGACAATGAGCATGGATTTTTATAAAATATTTTCTCAAGGCCCACGAACGTGTATCTTCACAAAATAAGTGTGGATTTTTAAAGAATATTTTTCTTAAGGGTCATAAACGTCGATTTTTATAGAATATTTTCTCAAGGACCACGAGCGTGTATCTTCAAAAAATAATATTATTCTCTAGGACCCTAAATGTAGATTTTTAAAGAATATTTTCTCAAGGTCCATAAGACTGGATATTGTAAACAATATTTTTTTTAAAGGTCTATAGGCCCATATTTTGTAAATCCCCTACCATAAGTTAGATTATATATTAAATGTTGTTCACGGGAGGGTTAATTTGGATTCCAATTGGATAGAAAATCTCCCTCTCATATAACGTTACCAAAACCCATTACCATTATATACCAACCCTATTCCGGGTTCATGAATGGTATCCGATATTTTAATGGCTTTACACGCATTTCTCCAGCGCAGTGGTTTTAATTTGGGTCTATAAGCCTATTGATACACAGCCTCCATATAAATGTTCCGCATGATGTCTCTGCCGAAAATATTCGATATGGATCCACACACAAAAGATCCGCTCTATTTTCCGATTTTTAGAGGTTGAGTCGTATTTTCCCATCGAACTGGCTGTAATTTAGCATTCCGAGTTTTTAGAAGGTGAAAAAAAATTCACAAAAACTTGTGCGTGAATTCATAAGCCCCATACAGAGTTCCCACCTCATTTTTCGGTATTTTGAAGGTTTTAACCTATTGCAGTGAGATAAACATTTCGGCAGAAAATATATCATACTATGATCCGATTGGAGCATTTTTCTGATACCATCCAGTTCTTGACCCAAGACTTGTCCATATGAGTTCACGTCCAATGATTTTATTCTAAATATAATGTCGAATATGAACTCATGTGGAGCCCAGGTTACCAATGCCACTCATTTCCTCCAGAAGGTTGCTCCTTCTATTCCTGGAGGGTTAGGCGCCTCGTACCCCTAGTTCCCCTTCAGGTAGATCTCTTCAGCAGTACCTGTGTGTTGAGAATTCTATATCCACTCATTTGAAGACCATCGTTCTGCTTCTTCGCCAACTTCAGTTTTTTCCCAGTCCCATAAGTGACGTGGTGGAATCCGCCATGAGGTCGCCATATCGGTGAACGCAACGACCGCCAGCATACTACCTTTCCAAAGTGGTCAATTTTATTAATTGTTTTCCTAAAGAAGTCCGCAGACTCCTTAGTCTCACTATTATTGACCTTGATCCGCTTTGTATAAGGTAAAAACAAAAGGTTCCGACTCTCAACATCGTCTGTTAGGAAGAAGTCATTCAGACTCATATCGACTGACAAGCAATGATATTCACTGATGTACACTTCGGCATATGCTCGGTCAATGATTATCTCTCGTAATGCGTCTAGCTGAGCAGCAGTGTCCCTATGTTTCGACTCTGAGGCCCAGTATTGTAGCCGCCGCAGAAGTAGACAATAGCTAGTACTTCCTGTTCCGCGTTCGTGGCGTCGTGGTCACCTTTTCGTAGGCCCTTCTAGCCGACATAGACACTCACTTACCGCATTGGTGGTACAAAGGACGTGTAACGCCCAAAAGTCGTCGACACTCGTTTTTGGATAAAATCGTTTATTGTTCCTTTAGTTTTAAAGTAACGGTCGATAGACTCCCAGAGGGAACACAATAAACTATTATATGTTTACAGCGGTTGGAACTCCTGGCGGCAACGGTCGACTCTAAAATGTATTACTCCGATGAAAATTAAATACGGAGGCATTGTAGTTTTCAGCTCGCCACCAGGTGCTCAGTAGAGACAGTCGTCAGTAGATCAGTCGAGACAGTCGTCAGTAGATCATATAGTTTACTGTCTAGTCGAGTAGTGTTGCAAAACGAGCCCTCGGCTACCAGTGGAAGGATATGTTGTCTAGTCGAGTGGGGTGAAAAACTGGCCCTCGTCTACCAGCAGAAGTCGCCGTGCCGTAGTCGTTGTATGACCGAGTGGGGCTCCAAAACGAGCCCTCGGTTACCAGTGTTAGGACCTGCTGTCTAGTCGAGTGGGGTTGCAAAACGAGCCCCGAGCCATCGGCACTCCGAGTGCCGTCACCGGGCTGCACTGTACCTTAATGCCGCCAACCTCCGACTACCGTCACCGTTCTTTAAACGAAGTGCCACATACGATCTACCCACCTTCATCGTGATTAACCTGACTCCAAACCCACATGCAATATCATCGATTGAATAGCTAAACACCCTATCTTCTTAGTTGGTCCTTCGTTCAATATTCTTCGTAATCTCTCGTGCCAAAACTTCTTCTATTACCGCATATCAAAACCTCGTCCCGTGGTCTACTTTTCCTCAGAGCAATATCGTGTGATTAAGAACAATAGGTGTTAAGAGTAGTGTTTTATAGTGTTACTTATAAGAAATAAAATCGGTTTAAACGATAATGATTTAAGAGATTTAAAGTGCGACTTTCCTCTCACACAACGAAAATAAATTGTTGTGACGACCATGTTCCCCGCTGAACCTT
Organism: Musca vetustissima; assembly: GCF_032173495.1. NCBI lineage: Eukaryota > Metazoa > Arthropoda > Insecta > Diptera > Muscidae > Musca > Musca vetustissima. The sequence goes on along the minus strand of NW_026873201.1, from coordinate 33,640 downwards.
TCCTAGTTTCAATGTGGTAAACACGTCGTCACAGACATCTCATCATTCAGAAGATACCTCGAAGATCCTGATTTGTCATAAATTCTTGGCATACTTTTTCCAGTCGCTCTTGGACTACTGATAGTACTTTACTCAGTTGGAGGGTTCAATTGAGCCAATTTAACACGCTACATCGGAATGATTTCGATCAATAAGTCACTCGCATTATCATTCGCATAGGTCCTTGAGAACTTTCGAGTACATTTCAGATAAATTGAATTTTAATCTGAATCGTATCCTGTCTCGCTCGATGAACCAGTTACAGAAATTAACTTACCTTCGGTTAATCTTTTTATCGTAGGTTTCCTAAGCAATGACACATTTGTTAGTTGTTTGAGTTGATGGGTTATCCATAGTGTCATTTTGCCTTGGTAACATCGATTTGACACTGACCGTCATTGAGTTGATGATTCTATCTCCGCCAATATATGTCACCTCTCTCACCACCTTTGATAATTCATGTTGCTTTAGAGGAGTCACCTGATTCGCCCTGGGAGTTCAAGGACCATAAACATAGATTTTTAAGAAATATTTTCGAAGGATCATAAGCTTCGATTTTATAAAACAATATGTTCTCAAGACTTATATGCGCATATTTTCTTTAAAATATTTTCTCAAAGACAATTTGTGTGACATTTTTAGAAATATTTTCTCGCGGCCAATGCGTGGATTATATGTTTTAATTTAATACTTCCAAATTCCACGCTTATCATATGCACCTCCATAGAAAAATCTCATGAAAAATTCATTGAATTCTTTTTTTGTTGTTATTGCTGCTGCTGTGGAGTATAACAACCCCATTATTTGGTGAGTTTTTTGCGGTGTTGTTGCCTTTTCGTGTATCTCAGCTAGTACCAGCACCTCTATCATCACTGCATCAGCATCATCATATTCGATGTCACATTTTCTTCGTCAATTCCTTCTGTTGTTGCGCCTTTTTTTCTGTTTTCTGTTCCTGCTACCATTTCGTATTCATTCAAGTTGTCATAGAATCGCAAAGACAAATACTGAAAATTATTTTTAATGCATTTTTAAGTGTATGCGGACGCATTGCACCGATTCCAAGTCACCGTCACCTCCACCGCCAACCCATCCCAATCATCTGAAAGCAGGCTCCTAACGCTGCAAATGACTTCAATGTTGGTTTGGGGCCATGACAATGGCAGAGACATTCGCATCGAAATATCAAAAATCAATTGCTCTTGTGATTGTCGTCAGCGCGAGGGTGGTGGGGGGCAAACAAACGCGATTTTTCATTCCATTTCTGTCTTAGCCCCAGGAGTTGCTTGCCTGACCGTCGTCTGTTTGTCTGTCTGACAGACAATCCGTCCCTCGGCGATGGTTCGATAGAAACGCAAAAAAACATAATTTTCATCATCGACAATATCATCGGTGGTGTTTTTATCAAGACCTAAGAAAACATATCTATAAACGTGTGGATCTCGGGGACCTGTGTCACCCCCAGTTGCCACAGATATGACTGGTGCATCGACAGTCACTTGGTTAGTATACCATTGACTGCTGTTGTTGGTTTTTATTCAGTTCTCCGCTTCGTTCCTGCAAACACTTTAAAGTGATATTAATTGCTTACTGTTCGACTCTGAGGGTAAGGCGGATTCAATGCGACAATTGCAGCATCTGCATCCATTGACTGGTTGTTGGATGATGACGATTGTTTGACACGGCGTGGTGTGGTCTTCTGAGGTGATGATGTGTACTGACGTTGAGGTGAAGTTGTTGTGTGCGTATCAGCAGATATTCGCGTAGACTAGTCTAGTGAGCGGAATGCAATCAGTCGATGTCGGCATGTGTTGTTAATAAAATAAAATTGGGAAGGCAAATATGATTAAAGAAAAATGTTGCAGATGTCGACACAATAAATTTTGTTGGCGCCTACAATTGTTATTTGCCATTTTTTCGCAATTAAAATTTGGAATTTACTTTCCATTTTCGGTGGGGGGAAATATTTTCCGCACACTGCTATGGCATGTGGAAAATCAAGTAAATACGAAAAAATTGACTCCCGTTGAGTTGATTGACAATATGTGCACGTAGTTTACTTAGATTATATGAAATATTTTATTGTTGAGGTCTGCTGGGTGTAGAAAATGATTGGAGGCATTTTCACTTTGACAAATTAATATTTTAATCTGAATCGATTTGAAGAAACTTGACACACTTCAGACTAGACTCAATATGCTATGCATGCGAGTAATGTCGGATCAATTCAACTGACGTTGGATTTTTGATACACCAATTTACATGAAATCGGAATATGCAATATTTTAACATATTTCTGGCTTTTAACTTACTTGACAAAAAATTCTGCACTTTTCAAGAAGAAAATTTTAAAATTTGACATTATCACGGACTCGCTCTGGTCGTTTCTGAATATATTGACCCTACAATACTCTAAATAAAAGACCGCGGTTTCAAAGTCAATTCTGAACGTAATTAATGTAGATCGTAACAACCTGGATACTGTCAATAGATTCTGCAAACATTAGTTTACAATATCCAGACACTATTCACTTTCCAGGGAAAATTTTTATAGATTACTAAACAAAATAAAAAGGGTGAAAAATACATAAAGTTCGGATGGTTTCATCTTTTATACCCTCCACCATAAGGGGCGGTTTCAAATTACTTGAAATCGGTCTGTTTCAATTGGCAGGAACTCTATTTGGAAGTTATGAATTATATTGACATTCCCGAAAAAATGTTATTCGTGATGGAATTCAAGCGTCATAGTGTCATTTCTTTGGACGGAAGAAAACATCAACATCAGCAGAAAGTGGTGAACTGCCGAATTTGTGTTTCTCCGATGAGAAAACATTCGTTGTCCTTCGGTTGGCCACCAGAAATAAAGCTGTATCAGACCGCTGCATCAAATATATTATCGCGAAAATATTCTGGAAGATAAATTAAAGCCTTGGGCACTTACACATTTTGGCCGCAGACCTTGGACATTCCAACAGGTCTCAGCACCATCGCACTCAGCACGCGCCGCCCAAGAATGGTTACAAAATGAGGTTCCTTACTTCATTTCCAGCGCACAATGGCCACCAAAATCTCCGGATACCAATCCGTTGTACTATTGTGTCTGGAGTATTTTGGAAAGCAAGGTTGGCACTAAAAAATACCAAAGTGTCGATCACCTCAAGCAAACGCGTCGCTGGGAATGGGCCAAAATACCGCAGAACAACATTCGAGCAGCGTGTGACGGTTTGAAGGTCATAATTCGTGCCAAAATCACGATACCGATCGTTTTGAAATTTTACACTGGTATTGCCATTACTCATCGGATGTTGGTATTACAAATGTGGTATATCAGTCCACGTTGTAGTATAGCGCTCATATAACGGTACCCCAAATATTCGGTATTATGGGACACGTTTTCCACCGAATTGGCTGTAATTTGCTACGTCTGGTTCTCATTTGGGTATCAAATATTTCTACCGAAGATTATCAATATTGGGTACACCCGATTTTTCGGTATTTTGGGAGTTTTAGACATTTTTTTCAACAGAATCAACTGTATATTGGTATTTAGGATTCAAATCGGCTATTAGGTCTGCCTACGAAAAATTGCCAATATTCCGGGTAGTTCCCATATTCGGTATTTTGAATGTTTTGGGCACATTTTCCTTCCTAATAAAAGTCTATACTAATCAAAGAGTAAAGTGATTGACTGACTGTCTTAACTGACTAACAATAAGGCTGGGTTTTTGAAAATTCGTACTAGAACGGCACGAAAAGTACTAAATATGGTATCATTTGTATTTGGCAAACCGGTGCAGCTAGAATTCGGATTGAGGGTCATTGGTGGAGTGTAGAATAGATGCAGCAAAGGTTTTTTTTGGACATTCGAACTATAAGTATTTCCTAGCATGTGAATGGGTAGAGCTAAAAACATGAAATTTAGAATGCAAATAAAGGTTGAGAAGTAGGGTCGATATAAGGAGGTGGCTTTGATTGCGTGTACTCATGTATACGAAAATTACGATATGGTACTATATTTGGTACAATTTTTAATTGGCGGTACAATGGTGCTGCAATCCTGAAATTTGAAATTAACATTACAGCTGGAGTGCATGATTCGAATATGCACGTAGTTTTGGAACTTTTTTACTTATGTATACGAAAAGTACTGAATCGTACTATAATTGGTACAATTTTTCGATTTGCACGAAATTTTGCACAGAATACTGAATTAAGTCCAGAATGATGTGTGCCAAGTTTCGAGAAAATCGGTTCAAATTTAGATATAGCTCCCATATATATTTTCGTCTGATTTAAGGTAAACGGGGCACCAAAGTCCCTATATATCTTTCGATTTGCACAAAATTTGGCACAGAGTACTGAATTATGTCCGGAATGATGTGTGCCAAGCTTCGGAAGAAAATCGGTTCAGATTTAGATGTAGCTCCCATATATAGTTTCGTCTGATTTAAAGTAAATGGTACACCAAAGTTCCTATATATCATTCGATTTGCACGAAATTTGGCATAGAGTTCTGAATTAGGTCCAGAATAATGTGCGCCAAGTTTCAAGAAAATCGGGTCAGATTTATATATAGCACCCATCAGGGTCGTACGCAAAGGGGCGGCCCAGGGGGCCATTTATATTTGGTTAAAATTTTTACTAGTTTTGCAGGTTCAGGAACCGTTTTCGAGCAAAAAGTGGCAAAACCTCTAAAAATAGTAGTATCTTTCCGGTTCTGAAACGGAACTCATAATATACAATAGTTCCCATATAAATGACACAATAGTTCCCATATAAATGACTCGATCGATTTAAGGAATTTTGAATGCAACCCCACGTGATGTGGTCTATAAAAAGTTCGTTTGATATGTACTCATATAGAGTGCATATCCAAGAGTGTAAGTTCATAATCCTCACCACTAGATTTACATATATCCGCATTACAGTTAAAATTAACACTTTCAGACTCGATGTATCTAAACAAAGCTTCACGATTTGTTGCTATAATAAATGTTGTTAACATTATTTCAATCTGACTAGATTCCACATGGTCAAGACACTGAGGGCTACAATCCAGAATGTTAAACTGTAATGGCCAAGACCGATGTCAACAAACCGACAACAGTGCTAATCAACACATTTACATTTTTACAAATTATGTAGAAAATGAAAATAAAAGTAAAATATACCTCCACACATCACATTTGTCACGTTTATTTACAATATTAAAATTCAGATGAAATTTGAAGTAAATATTAAATTACGGAATTTGGGGTTTAAAACTGGGCCAGGAACTTTAACGTACCGAAAATTAAATCAGCAAACGGATAATGTCATAGATGCTAAAGGGGGAATGGTCTGAGAGTCAATGATGTTTACAATGGTGAGGCTGCTACCAACATAACCAATAATCATGGGATCCTAGTCTCTTACCCTCTCCTATTGGTGCCCAATAAGAACCCAATGAAAACCCGCTCAAGGACAACAAAATACCGAAAAAGTGGGGCGTAGCATTATATGGGAGCTATACATAAACGTGGACCGATATAGCCCATCTCCGAACTTGAGATGTCTGTAGACAAAAGACGAATCTATGCAAAATTGTGGCAATCTATCTCAATTCGTTTTACAACAGATAGGCGGGCATGTTTAAATCGTCATAGAATTTTACGTTGATCAAGAATAAGAATAGCCAGTAAGTCGGACTGACCGACTATATGAAACCCTTCACCACTTTGGGTATATTCTACATATGTATTCTAACAGATGTCGCATTTTCGAAGAAACATTGACATGCAATTTAACAAACTTAAATATGCGATCTTTATCTATAAGTGAACCGGCTAACATCAATTCCAACACATGCCATTCTGCAACCTATTCTATATTTTTTTTAAAGATTTTATAAGAGATTAATTTACATTAATTTCAGTACGTTTTATCCATCGGCCGAGCTGTCTTTAGTGCACCATTTACTTAAAATCGGACGAAAGTATATACAGGAGCTATATGTAAATCTGAACCAATTTCAAGACAACTTGACACACGAAAGGTTATAGTAAGTTCAGCACATTGTACAAAATTGTGTCCCGGTCGGCCAAACTTTGGGTCATAAAGCACAATTTACATTAAATCCGACGAAAATATATATAGGAGATACATCGAAATCTGAACCGATTTTCACGAAACTTAGCACTCATCATTCTGGACCTAATTCAGCACCCTATGCCAAATTTCGTGGAAATCGAAAGATATATAGGGACCTTGGAGCCACATTTACTTTATAATCTGACAAAAATATATATGGGAGCTATATATAAATTTGACCCGATTTTCTCGAAACTTGGTACACGTCATTCTAGACTCAATTAAGGTAAAAGGGGCACCACAATCCCTATATATGTTTCGATTTGCACGAAATTTTGCATAGTATAGTGAATTGAGTCTAGAATGACGTGTGTCAAGTTTCGAAAAAATCGGGTCAGATTTAGATTTAGCTCCCATATATATATTCGTCCGATTTAAGGTAAATGGGCACAAAAGTCCCTATATATCTTTGGATTTGCACGAAATTTTGTAAGCCTAAAATGATGTGTTTTGAGTTTCAAGAAAATCGGTTTATAGGATCAGAAAAAATTATTTCGATGAGTTACAAACGGAAAAAACAAACGTTATATACCCTCCATAATATGGTGGAGGGCACAAAAATACATTTTTATACCCTTCACCACACTGTTGTACAGGGTATTATGTCTTTGTGCATATGTTTGTAACAGGTTAAAGGAAACGAGTAAGTCCCATGGTTCCTTTTGAGAATATGCATAGAATCACTTTCTGAGTCGATTTATGCATGTCCGCCGTCTGTTGGTCTTAAATTTTAAAGATCCGAATTGGATGAAATTTGTTTGGCCCAAGGACGAACCCTATTGAAATTGGGAAAAATCGGTTGAGGTTTAGATATAGCTCCCAGATAGAGTTTCGTCAGATTTTCAGTAAATAGTGCACCAAAGTCCCTATGTATATATCGATTTTCACGAAATTTTGGATTGCGTGCTGAAGTCTAAAATAATCGGTTCAGATTAAGATATAGCACCCATACATATGTTCTTTCGATTTTATGTAAATGGCGCACAAAAGTCCCTGTTTAATTAAGTCAAGAATGATGTACATAAAGTTTAGTCCAAATCGGTTCAGATTTATATATAGCTCCCATATATTTTTTCGTACGATTTCATGTTAAAGGAGCATCCAAGCCCCCACATTTCCTTCGATTTGCACGAAATGTTGCATGGTACTGAATTATGTCTAGAATGATGTGTGTTTTGTTTCGTGAAAATCGGTTCAGATTAGCTTTTATATTCAGATAGCTCTTATATCTATTTTCCTCCGATTTTATGTACAAGGTGCACCAAAGTCCCTGTATATCTTTCGATTTGCAGTAAATTTGGCATAGCCTACTGGAATAAGTCTAGAATGATGTGTGTTAAGTTTCATGAAAATCGGTTCAGACATACATATTTTCGTCCGATCTTCCTCCCAAAGAATTTTGCATGGTATAGAGCCCATGTAAGAATTTTAAATGTCATGGTGGATATACGGAAAATAGTCGGTGGTATTTTCCGAAGATGAAAAGAATTCAAAGCTGTATGAAAGTCGATATTAAACGGGCTAGGAAAAATCAGCTTTAAAAATATTCCATTAGAAGAGATTTTATTCCCATACTGCCTTTTAATCATCAATTCCATCAGTCACATGATATTCCTGGATGGTATTTATTTACATTGTAGTTTAGTTATTTTTCCTTGAAGATCTCTCACTTCAGACCTGAGAAAAATCATTAAATTATATTTTAAATATTTACAACATACGAACATCAAATGTGGCATTTCCAATAAACCGCATATCGAACTAAGTCCTTAATTTAATAGGCGGCATGCCGTTGCCTTTTCCACGGAATATATTTTTTTGGATGGGGTTTGTTTATGTTTTGTTTGGTGTGAATGAAAACATGATTGACTTGCGATTTGTTTATATTTCCACCAACAACTCCCAACAAACGCCCACACACACGCAAACATAACAGCAAATAAACATGTTCAAACAAAAGCCGGTCTCTTTCGACGGAAAAGAAATAAAATATGGGAGCGTTGTGGGCAGCGTGACCGCTGAAAATTTTCAAAAAGTATCACAAAAAGTATAATTTTTTAAAAAAAGTAGCAGATAACTTCTGAAAAAGTGTCACAAAAAGTGGCACACTTTTTTTACTTTTAATTTAATAAAAAACTATTTAAAGAATATCGATTATACTATTTTCTTCGATATCATAAAGGAAAAAAGTGTTATCGGAGTAAAAAATAGTGGCATACGGGAACATACCATATATAAAACATTACAAATAATTCATTTATGTGTATTTTAATATACAGTAAACTGAAAAAAAAAAACTAAATAAAATCACATATTCTTACAATATATAAGCGGTATATACTATTGGTCTGTTCCCGTACTGCCTTTAGATTTTACTATTTATTTCGATATCATAAAGGAAAATTCGTTATCGTATTTTTCTTGCAGTAAGGGAGCAGACCATATATTGTTATTGAATAACATTTATTTTTTAATTACTTACAGCCTGTTTTTGTAAAATTCCAAACGAACGAATTCGAGTGACTTACGACCGAACCTTTATTTATGTTTATAAAGGTTTTCTGATTCAAAACAAAAATAAATGACATATTTTTTAAAACCAAGGAGTTTGGTCGTAAGTCACTCGAATTCGTTCGTTTGGAATTTTACAAAAACAGGCTGTTATTCACAAATAGCAATCGAAAATTCTACAAATCGAAACACACACACGATAACGAATTTTCTTTTATGTTATCGAAGAAAATAGTAAAATCTAGTAGATTCTTGCATTACGGGAACACACACACAAATGCACGACCTAATAATAATAATAATAAAAATCGCTCCGTCTGTTACAAACAGAACCCTAATTAAAAATTGCTTCTGTTAAAAAACGCAACCTAGTTAAAAATCGCTCCGCCTTATGTTTTATGAAAAATCTCTTTAATTTATGTACATTTTTAAAAAAGTGGCACAAAGTAACAAAAAGTTTCAAAAAGAAATCAAAATGAAAAAGTATCACAAAAGTAGCAAAGGCGGAAAAAAGTGGCAAAATTGCCACTTTAGTGGCACAACGGTCACGCTGGTTGTGGGGAGAGAGAGAGCGTGTGTGTCATTTCTAATGTACTCTCTGTTTGGGGGCTCCACAATGGGAGTGTGTTTGTGTGTGTGTGTGTGTGTGAACTAACAGTGTGCCAAACACAACACACAGCATCCACAATGCAAACACAATGCTCTCATGGGCTCCACAACAAACTCCACTTCCACACACAGTCACTTTCTCACATGTATACCAACCACACTTGTAAGAGAACATTTGTGGCTCTGTTAATTCATGGCCCAAAACATAATCATGCAGAAAGACTTGCCAAGCTCAAATATGTGTTGTTAACGTTTAGTACGTATTTGGTATTCGTGCGCGACGGTACATTTGGTACGCATTACCAAAAAGCTGGGCAATTGCAAAAGATTGTTTGTCAGCCTGTTTGTGTGTGTGTGTAAATGTGTTGTGGGGGTTTGAGATTGAAAGAAAGTTCATTAAATTCATTCATTCATTACGGTCTCTCTCTCAACACAGTGCAATGTGTGTGTTTGTGAGTTTTTAACATTCGAATAACAGTAACCGGCCACAGTGTTCTCTGTTGCATGTTATGCAGCAGCCAGCAAGCCAAGTCAAGCATTTTTGGTTAAAAGTGAATCAGTTAGTCTGTCAGTCGGTGTTTTGTTGTATCGCCATCCGTATCATCGTTGACTTGTGATACCCCAGCCGTGTATGTTCCGCTGCATGTTCCATGCAATAATAAATCCAGCAAACGACTGACTGACTGGTTACCGATAGTAGTGGTGTGTTGGTGGTGAATAACAGCAACAACGATAACAATAAAATATTGAAACTGGTGCTTTCGTCTTCGACATCGTTGCTAGATGCTAGACACAACAACAACTTTGCGGTGCTGCAGCAATGCTGCTAATGTAGCGGTGCTGTGCAATTCGTTTCATTTCGTAGACGATAATGATGTTCGAGTGCGTGGTTGGTTGTGAAAAGATGCAGAGCAATGGCATTTTTCAGTGATTGATGAGCGGCTGTCAGATACAGTTGCATTTTAAAGTCGCGTGTGCCCCGATGAACGACTGGTTTTCTTCTTTTGTAAAGGTGCTTTTGTTTACGTTACGCTTCACATAGCTGTCTATCAGAGGCTATGGTGTGGTATATGGATATTGTCAGATCAAATACGAAAGATACGTTTGATGTAAAGCATCAAAAACAACAACAAAAAATTTAGAAGAAAATTAAATCGTTAAAAAAAGGAAAAAAAGAAAAATAAAATCAAAATCTAAACACAAAAAATTGAATTTAAAAAAATATTGAAAGAAAACAAAATATCGAAAACAACAACAACATCTTATTCATGCACAACCCATCTCTCCAGAGACTATTTTGCTCTGCTTTACTGTTATTGTTTTTTGTGTTTCTTCGAAGTTACGAAGTGTGTTCAGTGAAGTAAATGTGTTTTAATTTTTGCCATGAATAAAATTACAATAAAATACCCAGATTTATTTTAAGCCACTGCTACTACTGAAAATTGAGAAAGAATAATAAAACGAAATTTACAATTACAGTAACGTGCTCAGCATTGTTGTTGCTATCATAAAAGGAATGTGAAAAAATATTCTGAGTGTGTTTTTTTGGCAAAAGAAAATTTGAAAATCAATTGTGTGTGCATTAGAGAGATAAACTTGTGGTGCTCTTGGAAATACAAAATGTGCTATTGAATTTAAAGGAAAAATATAAAAGATTATAAAGAAAAGTTTGGAAATTAGTAAAAAAAGTAGATATTGAATACTTTGTGCATGAACAAATCACATCTTATTAATCGTATATATCAACAAATATACAGATGTAAGTAACATAGTATTATGTTCATATTTATTTAAATAATATCATTTTGAATCCGTCCAAAAATGTATGTAACAATTTGTTAAAAATGGAAATATAGTGGATTCTAGTATATGAAACAATTGTGTCAAATTTTGGCTTTGACAAAATTCTATGAAATTGAATAAGTTCGACTAGGTTATTTTTTGGCCCTCCCAAAATTAAATATACCATGGTTTTGGAAAATTAAGCACAACCTCTACAGTCATCAATTTGTTATTTCTATATTCGATAGAGAACATATTTAATTAAAATTTGGGAAATATGTATTTTTTTAACTTTTTGGAAATAGAAATAGATATTTCTGGAACTCTTCTCTCACCCGTCTTGGCAGAAAGATACCTAAGAGTGTCTTCTTTCAGTCCATATTAAAATAACACTGGTAAAAATGCTCTTAGCGTTTTCTCATGACCGATTGTGTGGTACAATGATGATAGAGCTCGCAATTATTAAAATAGATGATGATAATGACAGATAAAATGTGATAAATCGGTCCACTTTTTAGGGTAACCTCCATATAACGGTACCCCCAATATTTCATATTTTATTCCTTATAGGCATATTTTTTCAACCTAATCAAGTGTATCAAGAGATCTTATTGGATAGTAAATCATTAAGATAATCCCATACATCCCATGAGAATATGCATAAATTCACATTCTGAGTCGATGTATGCATGTCCGTTCGTCCGTCTGTCCATGTTAAATTGTAAACAAAGTGCAGGTCGCATTTATTATCCGAATTGGATGAAATTTGGCACAGCTCATTTATTTCTGCCAGGGACGAACCCTATTGAAATTGGGAAAAATCGGTTAAGATTTAGCTATAGCTCCCATATATATTTTCGTCCGATTTTTGTCAAATGGGGCACTAAAGAGTCAAATTTAGGCCGATTGGCACGAAATGTTGCACAACGAACTGAATTTATGATAGCCTAAAGTGTTCCAAGTTTTATTGAAATCGGTTAAGATTTAGATATAGGTCCCATATATATATATATGTTCGTCCGATTTTTAGCAAATTTTGCACCAAAGAATTAAAGGGTGCACTAAATAATGAACTAATGATTTGTGGATGAACTGGAGATTATATCTTCAACAGAGCTCGGTTCACATATAAACACAGATCATATATGTAAAGTAGTCCACTTTCATGTCAATGGTCCTTCTTGAATATAGCCAGAGTGGTAAAGGGTATCACACAGTCGGCCCCGTCCGACTTTACTACTTTCCTTTCTGGTTTTTGAATTCACATTGAGAAGAAAATCTCCCTGCATATATTGATGCGTGTTTCCGGGTGGACCCCATACAATGGTACTCCCCATTTGTCGGTATTTTAGGCGTTTTTATACCCTACACAACTCTGTTGTATTGTAGCTTTGTGCTACAATTAAGTATACCGATCGTCATATCTCGACTAGCTGAGTCGATAGAGACATGTGTGTCCGTCCGTCCGTCTGTCCATTATAATTTGTAAACACGATACAGGCCACAGTTATGGACCAATCTTCACGAAATTTTGCATGTAGGATGGGTTCTGGCCAATGAAGACCCCTATTGTTTTTGGAAAAGATCGGTTAATATTTAGGGGATGTAATGGACCAAAAACGTTATTTTTGTCTGATTTTCTGGTCGCTCCAGAGGCCGCAATTATGGCCCAAACACCGCGAATTTTTGCATGGAGAAGGGGATCGGGTCAAAGAATAAGCATGCCTGTTTTGACAAAGATCGGCCAATATTTAGCGGGTCAAATGGGCCCAGACTTCTGTGTGAAAAATGACAAAATTTTTATTCTATAGCGTATATATTTACCATTGAAGGACATAGACCCGATAAATTGATAGTATATCCAAGAGGAGTGGTTGACCTTTAAATGGATACCAATTATATTGTCGTAGGTACTCGGATGCGGGAGTTACACTCACACGTATTCATATATTATTTAGTAACCTATTACCACGCTGGAAGGCGGAAATATAGCGCTGATCGCTTTGAAATGTTCCATGAGGTTCCAGTTATGGTCAAGGACAGCGCCTAAAATGTTAGGTGATGATCAGAAAATATTTTTCGGATGAAGTGGACCGAAAAGTTAATTATTTGTACTTTTCGAGTCGAAAGCCGAACATCACAACACAACCCACGGTGAAGGGAATCTGGACCTCTAGGCAGTCAAAAATGTGCGAATATCGCGAAATATTGCCCAATCTCAGAATATAGAACCACAGAAAGTTAGATTTTCATGGAAGTTGTGTAGGGTATCGTATGGTCGGCCCCGTCCGACTATACTGCTCCGCTCACTGGTTTCTTATTATTTTTCTCTAGTTCGATTTTTAAGATTCTCATGGGGTGTCAAATTTCCCAACCAAAAATCGGTTTACGTTTTGGTATAGCTTCCAATGCTGACCCATTTCCGGCATTTTGTAAGCTTTAGCCGGATTTCCCATCGATTGGAATAATACGTTCTTGAAGGCAAAAAATTGAAATACCCCATATAAGGGTAGCACCAAAACTAAAGCAACTAAAATTGCAAGGTTAATAAATGCCGCAAAACTTTTTCAAAAATAAAGATATCGAGTTGGTTTTTTTTTAATTTTTAAATCGGATATAAAAAGCACCCCAACAAGGTCCCAATTAATTATCGGTGTGTATGAGTTTCTACGTCAGTTTTCCAACCTAAGTGTTTGTCATTTGGTTTTTAGACCATAAAATCACGTAATGCATTTCCCATATTTAGGTCCCAACCGATTCAAGAGAAGGTGAAGAGAAGTCTGACAACTGATAACGTTTAGGAATATACAGTGCTGCTCAAAACATTTGCAACCAAATCATCTGCGGGAGAAAACCCCTACTTCAATTGAAATAACAAATTTGAAACAAAGTTTTAAACACTAAAATATTCCTTATAATAATATACCTTATAAAATTATTAATTTCATATCAACAAGAATTTTTTGTAAATTTACAAAATAACGTAAAAGCTCATGTTTTTGTGCTCAAAACATTTGCAACTTATCCTATATCACCGATATTGATGTTCCCTCCTCCCTGTTTTACACAACATTTTGTATATCTTGGGTTGAGCCTTTCGCCTTTTGGCCTGTATGCTCGAAGTCCGTATTCTATGGCCCTACCCCTGATCGTTTGCGTGGATATATCCCGTTGAAGTGATTTATTTATATCTTTGGATGTTATATGAGGAAATTGTTGTAGAATTATTTTTATTTTCCGATCCACTTTTGGTGTATCGTATGTTTTCTTCCTACACTATGTATTGGCGTTTCTGCTTTCTATGAGACGAAATACTGTTAATTTATGGACTTTATACTTTTAAGATATTTCTTTTCGGGACCCAATTTCTATAATCACGATAATCTGTTTCTTATCGACTTGGGTGATTAGCTTGTTACGAAATTATGCAACCAACTCCAAAAAATTGTTTAGTTTTTCTTTATTAACGTCAACAGGGTCTATGTTTAGTCGTTCTTTTTATACCCTTCACCACACTATGGTACAGGGTATTATGTCTTTGTGCATATGTTTGTAACACCCTATTGGGAAAAATCGGTTCAGATTTAGATATAGCTCCCATGTATATTTTCGCCCGATTTAATGTATGTGGTGTACCAAAGTACCTACATATCTTTCGATTTGCACGAAATTTGACGTAGCGTACTGAATTGAGTCTAGAATGATGCGAGTAAAGTTTCCTGCAAATTAGTTCAGATTTATATATAGCTCCCATATATTTTCGCCCGATTTTATGTAAATGGTGCACAAAAGTCCCTATATATATTTCGATTCTCACGAAATTTGGCATAGCGTACTGAATTGAGTCTAGAATGATGTGTGCAAGATTTCCTGAAAATCGGTTCCGATCTAGATATAGCTCCCATATATATTTTCGTCCGATTTTATGTAAATGGTGTACCAAAGTCCCTATATATATTTCGATTCTCACGAAATTTGGCATAGCGCACTGAATTGAGTTTAGAGTTATGAGTGTTAAGTTTCCTGAAAATCGGTTCAGATTTAGATATAGCTCCCATATATATTTTCGCCCGATTTAAGGTAAATGGTGTACCAATGTTTTCGATTTGCACGAAATTGGGCATAGCGTATTGCATTGAGTCTAGAATGATGTGTATAAAGTTTCCAGAAAATTGGTTGGGATTTAGATATAAATCTGCCACTAAAAATAATTATAAAAATTCACCCAAAAAATCGGGTTGGACCTAATAGTTGATTATATTTAATTAAATTACCCTCATATACAGTCTCAGTTGCGTTTCTTTCAGAATCTTTATGATGATAAAACACTAAAAACGTTTGTGGTCTGTTTTGATGTGGTACCCCACATTACCCTTTTCCACATTTGAATGTGGCTACCACATTTAGCAGACATGCATGCAGTGCAAAAGATGAAGAGGAAATTGTACCAACCATTAGGAAGTCATTCATTATGTGGTTGCTTTAGCCTCTACACACACACACACACACACGTACACTCACACACACTGCAAATGAATGTGGTATGTACAAATGTTCTGCGTGCTGTATATTTGAGATAATAAGGAGTTGCAAATACATAATTTATGCAGTCAACTTATCGTAAATTATCGGTGAAAAATTATGCATTTGTTCGGATATTATTCAGTCAGTGAGTTGCAATAGATTGCAGAATCTGAAAGAGAACGAGTTATGTTTGTGGTTTTTCTCAATACTGTTGTTGTTGTTGGGTTCCTTTTAATTACAAAATAAATTGGCTGACCAGTACTTAGGAAGTTCTTTGACTGATTTCCTTTTTTTTTTTGGTTTTTCAAAACTTCAAAGTATTTGTTATTAAATGACCCTTTAGAAACTGTTTGTTGCCAGTTGGTTTGAAGTTACCGCAAAAATTTAGTTTGTAGTTAGTTATTTTGTTTTGTTCAATTCATAACAGTTTTTAAATGTATTCTTTTTTCAGTTTCAGCATTGGTTATTTGTGTTGCATGTATTTTTTTGTATCTTCTTTTATAACTAGTTTAAGGCATGGGCGTAGCTAGCAAATATAGTGGACTATATTTCATTTGTTTCAGTGGAAAAACATTTTTGGTTATTCAGTGTTTGATCCTTTATATCTAAGCCACTGATATAGCTATAAAAGGATTTGCCATTTTCAATGACTGTTTTTTGTTATATCCCATCCACAGATCTGACCTATTCCAGCAAATGCCACCGGCTGAAGTGTTTTTAAGTGGTCATCCTGTTTGTAGCTGACCGTTTTTTTACTTTTCCTATCAGCACTCTTTGATATGAATATACAAAAAAATATATACGTTCTAAGTGGATTAGATAATTTGAGAGATATATACATACATATATAGAGAGAGAGAGGATACAGTTACTATGACCAGTTGGCTTAGAGGCGCTTCTTTTATCTATGTGGAAATGCATAGATATACAAATGTATGTCAAAAAAGTTCTAAAAAAACTGAAAGTTGTTATTTTGAACAAGGAAAGTATGTCTGTAAAAAATCAGATAACAAAAATTGCAAAACCTACATTTAAAGGATTTAAAAAAAAAACTGATAAAGGATAATTTTCAAAGGGACACAGGAAAAAAAAATTCTATGAAATCCAAAATTACTATGCAAAGACTATAGGCCAATTACATCCTTTTACAATTATATATGGATCAATAGCTAATATTGAAAATACGAATATTTATCACTACAAATTATTTCTATTATTTTTCAAAGTATTCTCTATATGCTCAAACCAATAGACGAAACACATTTTTCACACCGATGGAGACATTTTGATGTGATGGAATAACATTGAATGTTAAGTTGGTTCAACCGCTTGTCCACACATTATTGTGAACAAAATGTAGGTGGCCTTTGTTAACCGAATAAGATGCAATATGGCACATCCTTTTATTAGACCCAAGTACGAAGCCTATTGAAATTGGTGAAAATCGGTTCAGATTAAGATATAGCTTAACCTGTATGTTATATATATGCAATATCCTGTAGACTGAACAGACATATAACCTTTAGAGGACCATTGAAATGGAATCGGACGAAACTAAATATGCGATATACATAGATATTTGAACCAATTAAAACCCATACACATACCATTTTAAAAACCAGTGAGCGGAGCAGTATAGTCGGACGGAGCCGACCATACGATACCCTACACAACTACCACGGAACTCAATTTTTTTGCGGATGTTTATTCTGAGCCTGGGCAATATTTCGTGATATTTTCCCCCTCTTGCCCGATTAGAAGTAAACAGCACCTCACAGTGACATATTTTCCGAATATTTCGAGTATTCAGTACAGCTATTGTCCAGATTCCAGATTCCTTCGACTTTCATTTGTGGTCTATAGATCGACTCGAAAATAACACAAAAAATTAAGTTTTCGGTCCACTTCATTCCAAAATTATTATCTGATCATCATCGAAAATTATAGGCGTTGTCCTTGACCATAACTGAAACCTCATGGTACATTTCAAAGCGATCAGCGCTATATTTCCGCCCTCCAGTATGGTAATGGGTTACTCAATAATATACGTATACGGAGATACCTGTAAATATTTGGGTGTAACTCCCACATCCGAGCACATACAACTATATAATTGGTATTAATTTAAAGGTCAACCACTCCTCTTGGATATAAAATCAACTTCTCGGGTCTATGTCCATCAGGGACAAATATATACGCTATAGAATACAAATTTTGTCATTTTTCACACAAAAGTCAGGGTCCATTTGACCCGCTAAATATTGACCGATCTTTATCAAGACATGCATGCTTATTCTTTGGCCTGATCCCCTTCTCCATGCAAAATTTCAAGATGTTTGAGCCATTATTGCGGCCTCTGGAGCGACCAGAAAAACCGACAAAAATTTAGTATTTGGTCCATTTCATCCCCTAAATATTAACCGATCTTTCCCAAAAACAATAGGGGTCTTCATTGGCCAGAACCCATCCTACATGCAAAATTTCGTGAAGATGGGTCCATAACTGTGGCCTGTATCGTGTTTACAAATTATAATGGACAGACGGACGGACACACACACATGTCTAGATCGACTCAGCTAGTCGAGATATGACGATCGGTATACTTAAAGGTGGGTCTAGGACCAATATTTCGCGGCGTTACAAACTTTTGGGGCTGCACAAAGTTATAATACCCTGACAACATAGTTGTGTAGGGTATAAATATTGCATGTCAATCGCATTTTTATACCCTACACAACTATGTTGTCAGGGTATTATAGCTTTGTGCAGCCCCAAATGTTTGTAACGCCGCGAAATATTGGTCCTAGACCCACCTTTAAGTATACCGATCGTCATATCTCGACTAGCTGAGTCGATCTAGACATGTATGTCCGTCCGTCTTTCCATTACAATTTGTAAACACGATACAGGCCACAGTTATGGACCAATCTTCACGAAATTTTGCATGTAGGATGGGTTCTGGCCAATGAAGACCCCTATTGTTTTTGGAAAAGATCGGTTAATATTTAGGGGATGAAATGGACCAAATACTAAATTTTTGTCGGTTTTTCTGGTCGCTCCAGAGGCCGCAATTATGGCCCAAACACCGCGATTTTTTGCATGGAGAAGGGGATCGGGCCAGAGAATAAGCATGCATGTTTTGATAAAGATCGGTCAATATTTAGCGGGTCAAATGGACCCTGACTTTTGTATGAAAAATGACAAAATTTTTATTCAATGGCATATATATTTACTCCTGGAGGATGTAGACCCCACGAGTTGATAGCATATCCAAGAGGAGTGGTTGGCCTTTAAATTGATACCAAATATAGTGATGTATCTACTCAGATGTGGGAGTTACAGTCAAATATTTACAGGTGCTTACGTATTCAGATATTACTTAGTAACCCATTACCACATTAGAGGGAGAAATATCGCGCTGATGGCTTTGAAATTTTTCATGAAGTTCCAGTTATGGTCAAGAACAACGCCTACAATTTTCGGTGATGATCAGATTAAAATTTTGGGATGAAATGGACCGAAAACATAATTTTTTGTGTGTTTTCGAGTAGAGTATAATCCGAAAATCACAACACAACCCACCGTGAAGGTAATCTGGACAAGTAAATAGAAGGATTGTACTGAATATTTGAAAAAAGTAAGGAAGAGGTGTTGTTAACCTCTAATCGGACAAGAGGGGGCAAATATCACGAAATATTACTCAGACTCGGAATAAACATCCTCAGAAAGTTAGAGTTCGTGGTAGTTGTGTAGGGTATCGCATGGTCGGCCCCGTCCGACTATACTGCTCCGCTCACTGGTTTTGTGTACCATTTGTATAAAATCGAGCAAAATAATGTATGTGGAGCTATATGTAAATCTGGACCTAATTGAGCAACCGTGCCATATACCATTTGGTATGCACAGTGCGCTGTCCACAATTTTATCTCGTGTATATTGATCAGACGTAGGCTTATCGATGCATCATTCACATAAAATCAGATGAAAATATATATGGGAGATATATCTAAATCTACCTCAAATTTTTCAACATTAATACGCATCACTGTAAACTCATCTCTGCCAAATTTCGAGTAAATCGAATAAACGTACCCTCTTCGGTGAAGGAAAATGTATATGGATGCTATATCTAAATCTGAACCGAGTTCCATAAAATTTCGTATACATCAATATGGATCTTTTTCAATACGCTATGCAAAATGTTGGAAGTTTGGGGCACCATTTAGATAAAATCCGACGAATCTACATATGTGAGCTATAGCTAAATCTGAACCGATTTCAACAAAACTTCACGGACATAAATCTAGACATAAGTCAGTATGCTGTGCAAAATTTGAACCGATTTACATAAAACTTTGTATACATCAATATGGATCTTTTTCAATACGCTGTACAAAATTTTGTATCAATCGGACTAAACTATATATGGGGGCTATATCTAAATCTGAATCGATTTCTACAAAATCTCGTACACATCAATATGAACCTATTTCAAAACTTTATACCAATCGGAACATATTTGGGTTTTTGTTGCACCATTTACCAAAAATAGGACGAAACTATATATGGGGGCTATATCTAAATCTGAACCGATTTTCACAAAACTTCGTATACATCAACATCAATATCTATAAATCAGCACGCTGCACAAAACATTGTTTCATATAGTCAAATATTGCGTGTTTGGTGCACCATTTAGATAAAATCGGACATAGATTCGTCCGATATGGAAGCTATATCTAAATCTGAACTGATTTTCCCCAATTTCAATAAGGTTCGTCTTTGGGCCATGTAAGTGAGATGTGCCAAATTTCATCTAAATCGGATTATAAATGCGATCTGTAGTTTGTTTACAAAAATACATGGACGGACAGACTGACGGACGGATAAACGGGCATGCATAAATCGACTCAGAAAGTTATTCTATGCATATTCTCACCGTCCGTCCCTCCGTCGATGTTAACTTGTAAACAAAGTACAGGTCGCATTTATCATCCGAATTTGATGAAATTTGGCATAGATCACACATTTGACCCAAGGATCTTATAGAAATTGGGAAAATCGGTCCAGATTTAGATATAGTTCCCATATATATTTTCGTACGATTCAAGGTAAATGGGTCACCAAAGTCCCTATATATCTTTCGATTTGCACGAATTGCTGCATAGCGTACTGAATTAATGATGTGTGCTAAGTTTCATGAAACTCGGTTCAAATTTATGTACAATGTACTGATGTTACTATAACCTTTCGTGTGTCAAGTTTTCTTGAAATCGGTTCATAGCATACCATAGCTTCCATATGTAATTTAGACCTATTCATGTTTATTGTATACCAAATAATCAATGGGTGTCTGATTGATATTACATTGTAAAAAGTGAAGCATACCAAATAGCGTGTGACTGATTTTAGTCGATTTACTTATAGATGTAGACCACATATTTAAGTTTGTTCAATTTCATGTCAATGTTCCTTCGAAAAGGCGATGTCTGTTAGGATATATATGTAGAATGTACCCAAAGTGGTGAAGGGTATCAAATAGGTATTTTATTAATATTTTATACAAAGAATACATCTTCAAGGTCTATTCCAGACTAAATACCTTCTGTAAGTCTTCAATAGATAGAACATATATTTCGTTCTTCTATAAACGGGAAATTCCTGTAAGTCTTCGATAAGCATAAGACCTCCAGCAGGGCTTCATTGAGTATAATATCTCCTATAGGTCTTTTATAAACAGAGGACCTCATGGAAATCTTCTATAGATGAAATACTTTGCGTAGGTAATACCACTAACTGTCTTCTATACACAGAAGACATCTTGCGGATATCACATAGATAAAAAAATTACTGCGTGTCTTCAATACGAAGTACACCTTCTATAGAAAATACCTCATATTGAATTTATACAGAACTTTATCGAAAAATGTAGATATTCTACAACTATAAGCAGAAGGCCTGCTGTGGGACTCCTATAAACAAAATATTTCTTTTTGGACCCCTCTAGTCATAAGATCTCCATTAGCTCTTCTACACTGTATGTATTTAATATAGAGAACACATATCGTAAGACATATATAGATATATGCGACTTTTATAGACGAAAGCCCTCCTGTAGAGCTTTCCAGGATAATATACATCATATAACATTTCTATAGGATAAATATCTCATGTAAGTCTTCCAAATTTGTTGATTCGTGTGCGGGAGCAGAACTTCCTTAGGGAACGATTTAAATACACTGGTCTATGTAACACTAAATGCTGTCTGGTACATATATTGTCACACCGATTTTCAATATTATGTTGATTCGTGTGCGGGAGCAGAACTTCCTTAGGGAACGATTTAAATACACTGGTCTATGTAACACTAAATGCTGTCTGGTACATATATTGTCACACCGATTTTCAATATTATGTTGATTTGTAAATTCAGATCTCGTCTCCCTTGGATAGGAATTGATATTTCGTATAAAGAATCTGTTTCGGTCTTAACTTTGGTCATTTTAATTTTTTCACTAAACAGAGGATTGAGATTATCTTCAGATTTTATATTCCATAGATATTCTGTACCTGCTCTACAGATTATGGATCTGTGTGTCTATAGTCATTTTGTATATGTTTTATATACAGAATATCTCCTTACGACTGCTACCGACACAAGATATCACGTATGTTTCTGTCTATAGAAAACCTCCAGTAGTCAAAATTAAAAGGCTCCAACTACGTAGACTAAATGAAAATAATAAAATCCTATTGAATCCAGGAAATATATGGTCCACAAATTTTCGTGACCCTATATTTTATTAGAGTTAATCTGTTATTACTATATTGTCTCTTTAATTGCATCATACATGTCTTCATCAAATTATCATTAGCAGAATCCGGTCTTTCTCCCTCTCGTCATACCAGTCGAAAGTAATTTTTCGCCAATTCAATGACAATTACACAATACATTGTTACATAAACGATGTGATTATATCTTTTGTCGAAGCAATTATTAATAACCGTTAAACCAGTTATTATACTTTCCTTGTTAAAGTAACCAAAACCAAAAAAATAGCCATTCATCCCGTACCACTCACATACTGCTGACAATCTAATTAAGTCATTAAAATTCCATAGAAATTACAAGGATGCATTGCATTTCCGTTTTCTCATTTTATTGAAATTCAACGTTAAACGTTATTAGAATTTCCTTTATGGAGCCACGCAACCACTTATAGCCATTGACTGACTGGCTGGTTGACTAAATGAGAACATGTTGAAGTTTTGTTTTCAGTTTTGTAAAAGTCTATTTTTTCATTTTTTTTCTTAAGTTGTAGCGTGCGTTTATGTGTCTGTGCGTTCTTGACTGACCAGTAACTTCCTGATGATTGTCAATATTACAAGAATAACGAATGTCGTTGTTGTTGTTGTTATTATTGTCAAGAATGTAAGATTGCTGTTGTGGTTGTTGTTGCTGCTGTTACACATTATGACCATATTTGTTATGTTGCCACACTTGGTCTGTTGCCTTAATTAAGTCAAACACATGCGATAGATGGATGACGATGCCGATGACAACAACGACAAAACGTCATTGCCAATGTGACTGTCACCAAACGGTCAATGGCTGAATATATTCGTACATATATATAAGGATGATAGTAGATTATATATGTGTATAGATGTATATATTAGTATAATGCAGGTAATGACAGTGTTGCCAACTGAATGTAATTTTACTTTCTATCGAAAATAAATTCCAACTCTAGGAATGTCATATAGCCTCTACATACATAAAATATCCTTTATTTGTCTTCTATCGACAAAAGATCTCTTGTAGATCTCCTCTAGATCAACGTCGTCCACCTGAACTTATTCAGGCCAAAGACATCGTATAGATCTTTATTGATTTTATTGACAGATGACCTCATATAGGTCTGCTGTAGGTCTTTGATGCACATAATAACTTTTGTAGGATTTCTATAGACAGAAGGCCTTCTGTAGGTCTTCAAAATTTTGTAGGACTTCTATAGACAAAAGGCCTTCTGTAGGTCTTCAAAATGCTTCTATAGGGATTTTACTTTCTATCGAAAATAAATTCTAGAAAAACGAAGTATACATTAAAAAGATATATTTTAGCCTCTGAGTGCGTAAAACTGGGTTAGTTCATCTTATACCGAGAGAAGATCACCTGTAGATCTTCTATAAATGAATATCCTCCTCACGAACTTATACAGGCCATGTACCTCATGTAGATCTTTATATATTCTATTGGCAGATGACCTTCTTAAGTCTTCTCCAGACAAAAGGCTTTCTGCAAACCTTTAATACGCAGAATAACTCGTTTAGGACTTCTCCACATAGAAGTCCTTCTGTAAGTCTTCAAAAAACCTAAGACCTAATGATGTCTTCTATAAAGAGAACATTTAACTAAGCCTTCTACAAACAGGACCTGAATGTCTTCATTCGACATAATATTACATCTATGTCTTCTATAAAAAGAAAGTCTTCTGCAAATCTTATCTACAGATAATGCCCTTTTATATGTCCTCTATAGATGGAATACCATAATAACTCTTGTAGGCCTTCTATTGACAGAAAGTCTTATGTTGGTCTTAAAAATATGTTATACCTATTGAGGTCTTCTATAAAGAGAACATGACACCAAATCTTCTACAGATGTGGCCTGCATGTCTTCTTTCAAAATAATTTCACCTCTGCAATTCTTATCTAGAAATTATATCTCTTGTAGATCCTCCATAGATGAAATACCATAAATTTTATGTCTTCTCTCCTGAAGGTCTTCTATAGATATAAAAACTCTTAAAATATGAAGAACATTTCCTGTAGAAAATACCTCCAGCAGACCTTTTACAGATAAAATACCTCCTATGGGTATTTTTAAAACAGAAAACGTCCTCATGTGTCGATAAATGTAAACCGACATCCTGCAAACTCCTGCAAACCTCCTGCAAACCTTCTACAGACAAAATAACCCGGATGGGCCTATAATCGACAAAAACATACTTACTGTGTCGATAAATGTAAACCATCTATATAAAGGTCTAGCCTATGCAGAAGATGTTCTGTAGGTCTTCTATAAATACAAGGCCGTTTTTTCTACGCATAAGAACTTCGGTAGGTCTGCTTTATACAGAAATCCTTCTGCATGCCTTCTATACAGAAGAGCTCCTGTAGGTATTCTACATGTAGAACATCTCTTGTATGTCTTCCATATATAGAAGACATTCAGTAGGTCCTCTATAAACCAAATAGATCATCTATAAATAGTAGACTCACTGTAGGTTTTCTAGACCTCCAATACAGGGCGAACTGTGGGTTATCTATAAATGGAAGACTTACAGAAAATGTCCTGTACGTATTCACGACCCCCAAGAGGTCTTCCACACATAAAACGCCAACTATAGATCTTCTATTGAGGGGAAGATATCTTGAAGGGTTTGTTTGGGAATTGGACCTTCTTTAGGGAAAATTTTAAATATACGAGGACTACTGCATATAGTTCGGGCCTATGCAATTTTAAGGTGCCAAAGAGTGGTATTAAAACACGTGAAGATTCTGCTGCTACTGCTTTAACATTTCCCGGCTTGGAATATCACGGAAAGAGTGTATCGAGTAACTAATAAGGCGATGACCTCTCACAGTTAACGAATCTGGAGTCTAAGCTTATTATTAGAGATGGTAAATAAATAGTTTATACCCAATATTTGGGTAAATACTCAAAATGGGATACCAATGGGCTACCAGAAAACGTGGTCCTACGAGCATATTTTTGCATGGCGATTACATTGTGTTCAGCGTTCTATGACGTAGCATACCGACGTGGCGTTTATATTTCCAAACAATGTTGCTGCCGTTGATGATTGTTGCTTGCCTGCATTGTCTTTTGCTACTGTATTTTGTCGCTTATCTACTTTTCCCATTCGGCGAACAATGATGGTCTAATGCCGGTTATTTTATGTCATACTTAATATTTAAAGAAAAAGAAAAAAAAACGACGTAAAAACAACTACAACTGTAAAAATATATATTTTCCTAGCAAAGAGGCAAGAAAAAAAAGAGAAAAAATGCAGATACAAAACAAAAACATACTACAGCATATTAGCAATGCTAAACCGGCAACTGTCAACATCGCTGTTGGTAAATAATAATAATAGCGAGAAAAAGAAGCACACATCTAAACAAATACGTAACGTAAGAGTGAATATTTATTTCGTAACAGCAGAACGCATCACATCCCATATGTCACGTCATAGACAACTTTTTCTGAAGAGTAAGAGTATATATGTATCGGTCGATGGATGTATGGTGGAATGAATGGTGTAACAGCGATTGTCATCATCATCATCATCAGTGGCAAACAGCGTCATTCACGACCATCATCAACTTGTTTTTATTGTTTAAATAGAAAGCAGTAATAGCAAGGGGTAAAATCGGTTGGCTCACAGGAACTAGAACATGAATAACAAGTAATGCATGAGCTTGCTTGGCTTTTTTGTTAAGAAAATATATTAGGGTGAGCCGGAAAAATATATAATATAGTTTTTGTGTAAAATAATCAAAAAATCCACGCCTGTTATGGGTCCTGGAAAAAATTTTCTTTTAAAAATTAACGGCTGTTATGGGTCCTGAAAAAATCCACGTTATGGGTCCTGGAAAAATGTTCCTTTAAAAAATCCACGCCTGTTATGGGTCCTGGAAAAATGTTCCTTTAAAAAATCCACGCCTGTTATGGGTCCTGGAAAAATGTTCCTTTAAAAAATCCACGCCTGTTATGGGTCCTGGAAAAATTTTTCTTTAAAAAATCCACGCCTGTTATGGGTCCTGGAAAAATGTTCCTTTAAAAAATCCACGCCTGTTATGGGTCCTGGAAAAATGTTCCTTTAAAAAATCCACGCCTGTTATGGGTATCAAAAAATAATCTTTAAAAAATCCACGCCTGTTATGGGTGTCAAAAAATAATTTTTTTTTTTAAAAAATCCACGCCTGTTATGGGTGTCCTGGAAAATTTTTTTTAATCTTTAAAAAATCCACGCCTGTTATGGGTGTCAAAAAATAATCTTTAAAAAATCCACGCCTGTTATGGGTGTCAAAAAATAATCTTTAAAAAATCCACGCCTGTTATGGGTGTCAAAAAATAATCTTTAAAAAATCCACGCCTGTTATGGGTGTCAAAAAATAATCTTTAAAAAATCCACGCCTGTTATGGGTGTCAAAAAATAATCTTTAAAAAATCCACGCCTGTTATGGGTGTCAAAAAATAAAAAATCTTTAAAAAATCCACGCCTGTTATGGGTGTCAAAAAATAATCTTTAAAAAATCCACGCCTGTTATGGGTGTCAAAAAATAATCTTTAAAAAATCCACGCCTGTTATGGGTGTCAAAAAATAATCTTTAAAAAATCCACGCCTGTTATGGGTGTCAAAAAATAATCTTTAAAAAATCCACGCCTCTTATGGGTGTCAAAAAATCCACGCCTGTTATGGGTGTCAAAAAATAATCTTTAAAAAATCCACGCCTGTTATGGGTGTCAAAAAATAATCTTTAAAAAATCCACGCCTGTTATGGGTGTCAAAAAATAATCTTTAAAAAATCCACGCCTGTTATGGGTGTCAAAAAATAATCTTTAAAAAATCCACGCCTGTTATGGGTGTCAAAAAATAATCTTTAAAAAATCCACGCCTCTTATGGGTGTCAAAAAATAATCTTTAAAAAATCCACGCCTGTTATGGGTGTCAAAAAATAATCTTTAAAAAATCCACGCCTGTTATGGGTGTCAAAAAATAATCTTTAAAAAATCCACGCCTGTTATGGGTGTCAAAAAATAATCTTTAAAAAATCCACGCCTGTTATGGGTCCACGCCTCAAAAAATAATCTTTAAAAAATCCACGCCTGTTATGGGTGTCAGAAAATAATCTTTAAAAAATCCACGCCTGTTATGGGTGTCAGAAAATAATCTTTAAAAAATCCACGCCTGTTATGGGTGTCAGAAAATAATCTTTAAAAAATCCACGGCTGTTATGGGTCCTGGAATTTTTTTCTGCTATGGGTCCTGGAAAAAATTTTCTTTTAATTTAAATAAATATTCTTTAAAAATTCATGTCTGTTATGGGCCCTGGAAAAAGTGTTCTTTCAGAAATCCACGCCTGTTGTAGACCTTGGAAAATATATTCTTTAAAAAGCCATGCCTGTTATAGATGGGACCTGAACGTTTTTTCTTAAAAAAAATCCAAGCTTGATATGGATGAACATTGAAAAAATATTCTCTAAATAACCCACGCCTGTTATGGATGGGCCTTGAAAAAATATTCTTCAAAAATCCACGCCTCTTGTAGGCCTTAGGTCCTTGAAAAATTATTCCTTAAAAAAATCCACTCCTGTTATGGGCTATTAAAAAATCTTCGCTCCTTTAGGCCTTAAAAAACTATTCTTTCAAAAATCAATGCCGGTTAAGGACTTTGAAAAAAATATTCTTTAAAAAATCTACGCCCCTGTTATGGGTCTAGAAAAGATATTTCAATTTAACACCATCACCTGGTGTCTTGTTTGACAGGAATTAAAAAAATAACAGTTTTTGCAACAACAACAACCATGATGTGATATTCCACATCAATTGACCTAAACTGATAATAAATACATTGTTGTTGTTGTTTATATTATTCTTCTAAATCTGCCCCAATTTATTTTGTTCACGCAAGCAACAACAACAACTGCAATTTCAACAAGAACACAGTTGTTCGTTGCATCATCTGCAACAAATCTGCAAAAGAGATCCATAACAACAAAAACCAACAACAACCAGTCTTTGGCTGGAAGCTAGTTGAAAATGCTTTGGTTGGACAATTTTAATGAATGATGTGGTTTGGGTTTTGTGAAAATTTTCAAGTGGTAGAATGGCGTTGGGATACACAGCATGACTGGTCAAGATTAAGCATGTGAAATATTTGGAATAAACAACAAATGTCGGGACAAAACCCGAAAAGTGTAGGAGGCAAACGTCAAGTTCATGTGTGTATAATTTCAAATTCCTAGTGTGGTCAGATCAAGTGCATCGTTGGCACTTGTTTTTCACAAGAACCCAACAATACAATATACATCGACCACACACCAACACATTCGAAATATAGCTGCATCTCTAGTAGAGATTCTCTACAACTTTCTAAAATAGATTTATGTCAGATTTGTGAGTGGCGTTGCTTCTGGGAAAATTATTTGATTTTATAAGGTAACCATGATTTTAATGCGAATAAAAATGAATAACTTAAGATTGGATAATATTTTTTAAGCAGATCTGTTGAAGTTTTTCGCAGGTTTTATTTTTGGGTCGTATTATTGCGTGTTTTAAATAAATCATTTTTGAAGTTATTTTTTTCGTGCTATTCAGATTTGAATCTAAATCTAAAAACATGAAAAATGAGAGCTATTATTTTTCAGTTTAAATAATTCTCAGTCTCGTGGAAGATTCTTTCAATATTTATAAATTTTCAAATAAATATACAATAAATTTATATCATGATTAATCGATGCGAAATTTGAAAATATGTTCGGTTGTGGTTTCCTAATACAATATTTTAAAGTCTATTTTAAATAAAATTCAGTATTCAAATGACTCTTGAATAATGGATGATATATGTTTGAGATCTATTTTAAAGGTCTCAATATTAATTGCAGCTTAAAAAGCTGTTAACATGAAAATAAAAACGCTTACCGTATAATATTGCCCCCCAGAGAGGTACGCATTAAGTCATCTAAGCCCTTGAATGATTAATGAATATTCACAATTTCAAAATTTTTGGTAATAAATAAATTTAAAGTTGTTGAAAAATAGGTTTATTGCTTTGAGCACACTATAAATTTCCTTCAAAATTTATTGAGTTTATTGACTGTTTTAAAATTCAACAGAGATGTAAATTAAAATTGGGGGACTAATAACGGTATTTAGATAGGTCATGTCGAACTTTTTATAACATACACTATAGTGAAAATTCGAATGAAAAATTTTATTAAAATCGTTAAAAACCCTAAAACGAACCGGTGAGTCCCCATATGCGAATTAATCAGATTAACGGGTTCCGTAATAAAATAAACCAGTGAGCGGAGCAGTATAGTCGGACGGGGCCGACCATACGATACCCTACACAACTACCACGGAACTCAAAGTACAGCTGTTGTCCAGATTCCCTTCACCGTGGGTTTCGTTGTGATGTTCGGCTTTCATTTGTGGTCCATAGATCGACTCGAAAATAACACAAAAAATTAAGTTTTCGGTCCACTTCATTCCAAAATTATTATCTGATCATCACCGAAAATTAAAGGCGTTGTTCTTGACCATACCCGAAACCTCATGGGACATTTCAAAGCGATCAGCGCTATAGTTCCGCTCTCTAGAGTGATAATGGGTTACTAAATAATATACGAATACGGAGATACCTGTAAGTATTTAGTTGTAACTCCCACATCAGAGTACATACGACAATATAATTGGTCTTAATTTAAAGGTCAACCACTCCTCTTGGATATACAATCAACTTCTCAGGTCTATGTCCTTCAGGGGCAAATATATAGGCAATAAAATACAAATTTTGTAATTGTTCACACAAAAGTTAGGATCCATTTGACCCGCTAAATATTGACCGATCTTTATCAAAACAGGCATGCTTATTCTTTGGCCCGATCCCCTTCTCCATGCAAAATTTCACGAAGTTCGGGCCATTATTGCGGCCTCTGGAGCGACCAGAAAAACCGAAAAAAAAATTTAGTATTTGGTCCATTTCATCCCCTAAATATTAACCGATCTTTCCCAAAAACAATAGGGGTGGCCAGAACCCATCATACATGCAAAATTTCGTGAAGATTGGTCCATAACTGTGGCCTGTATCGTTTTTACAAATTATAATGGACAGACGGACGGGCACACATGTCTAGATCGACTCAGCTAGTTGAGATATGACGATCGGTATACTTAAAGGTGGGTCTAGGACCAATATTTTGCGGCGTTACAAACTTTTGGGGCTGCACAAACTATAATACCCTGACAACATAGTTGTGTAGGGTATAACAAGAAATACGTCGTTTGGTCTGGTCCGCCATGATGTGCGCATTCAAAATACCAATACAACGATCGACATTTTCTGGCAGATGGTATTTTAATGTTCTGGGAAATTAGGCCTTTAACATATGTGCAAACTGAAGAAGAAACTACGAACTCGTAATATCAAATTACATTCACTTCGTTTGGGGCTAGATACAGTTTATGGTCAGCACATGGATCAGTATTTAAACATGCATTAAAGGAGAGGGAACTTTATATTGGGCTTCTTTAAAACATGAATTTTTCCTCCAGAAAACGAAATACGAAAGTTCAAAACATTGATTGTATAACATCCTAGAACCACGAATGTCAAATTACAGCCCCTTCGTGTATTCTTTAGTAAGAACGATTAAAAACGCCTCTGAAATGATCCAAAGACCGACAAAACCTAACAATAATGATTATATTTGATGGGTACATTATTTTTTCAAAAATATGTAAAAGTTCCATTAATATTGAAACTACTTTCTTCTTTCGCCTCACTTTACCTATATTTGCGTTCATTTGTTATTCTTTCTTTGACAAATTCGATTGTATTCCACTCAACAAAGAAAAAAACTCCACCATTCACTCTCTCTCCCCTCACTTAGTGGTAGTAGATTTTATAACCGTTTGTTTTGATATTGTTTCTCATCATCACTCACTCGATAGTGGTTAGTTTTGCACTTCATTGATTGTTTATTTCAGACATTGTATGGGTATTATAAAATTCCCATATGTTTTTTCCAAATTATTTCGATATAAATACCAGTGATATACAGAGTGTTTAGCATTGATAACTTATGATGTTTTTTTCGTTCTAATTGCGACACAACACACGAGGAAAACAAAACAAAAAGTAAAAGCAAAATCGGAAAATAAAAACGACAAAGAGTTCGAAAATTCGACATAACAAGTTGTGCGTCATCTTAATATGGGGACTATATCAATACAAAAATATATACATATTTAACATTTGCTATTAATAAAATTTTCACGGGCCCTGAATAGCCAATTTATGGAGTTCAAGTCAACACAAGGACCAGTAAATACAATTAACTGCGAAAAAGTCTTTCACTTGCCAAAAATTACTTAGATAAGATTACAATTCCAAAAAAATGAGACGCGAACATCATATGGGAGTTATTTCAAAGCATGGTTACTGTCAGGGAATCCAAACTGGATACACTTAGGTTAGCTAATGTTACTTGTACCTTCAATTTACCGAAACTGAGGCGGAACATTTATATGTGGGCTACGCCAAAATATTATCCTAAATTTCACATATTCTGTATTATTTTAATCACCATGAAACTGGAATTACACAGCAATGCTTTTTATACCCTTCACTACACTGTGGTACAAGGTATTATATGTTTGTGCATATGTCCCATGGTTCCTTTTGAGAATATTCATAGAATCACTTTCTGAGTCGATTTAAGAATGTCCCCCTCTCCGTCCGTCCATGTATTTTAGTGAACAAAGTACAGTTCGCATTTATGATCCGATTTGGATGAAATTGTGCAAAAATAACTTATTTGCCCCAAGGACGAATCCTATTGAAATTGGAGAAAATGGGTTAAGATTTAGAGTTCGCTCCCATAGATAGTTTCGTCCGATTTTATGTAAATGGAGCACCATACTGTCATTATTGCTCCAATTGAGACAAAATGTTGCACAGGGTACTGAATTAGGTCCAGATTGATGTATGCGAAGTTTTGTTGAAATCGGTTCAGATTTAGATATAGCTCCCATATATAGTATCGTCCGATTTGATGTTAATGGTGTACCATACTGCCTTTGAGACTGCTCCGATTGAGACAAAATTTTGCACAGAGTACTGAATTAGGTCCAGATTGATGTATGCGAAGTTTTGTTGAAATCGGTTCAGACTTAGATATAGCTCCCATATATAGTCTCGTCCGATTTGATGTAAATGATTCACCAAACTCCCAATATTGGTCCGATTGAGACAAAATTTTGCACAGAGTACTGAATTAGGTCCAGATTGATGTATGCGAAGTTTTAATGAAATCGGTTCAGATTTAGATATAGCTCTCATATATAGTTTCCTCCGTTTTTATGCTCAGCGCATTGAATTAGGTCCAGATTGATGTGTGCGAACTTTTGTAGAAATCGAGTCAGATTTAGATATAGCTCTCATATATAGTTTCGCCCGATTTTATGTAAATGGAGCACCAAACAGTCAATGTTCTCCAATTGAGACAACATTTTGCATACCGTATCGAAGTTACTAAAGGGTGATATCCGTGAAGTTTTGTTAAAATTTTATGTAAATGACTCATCGAGGGGTATGTTTGTTCTACGTTCACGAAATTTAGCAGCGGGTATGGAATTTAGTCCTGAATGATTTTTGTTAAGTTTGAAATCGGTTCAGATTTAAATATAGCCCACATATATACTTTAGACCCATTTGATATAAATGGTGCACCATAGATCCTGTTCTATTTTCATGATATTTTGTTGTTGTAATCGGTTCTGATGTAGATGTAGCTCTGTCATATATTTTTGTCCGATTTTATGCAAATGGTACAAATGGAGGAGCCTATGTCTGTTCGCTTTACATGAAATATTAATTTAAAGACGCTATTTCCTTAATTCCAATATTTTTCCAATGATATACCAAATAACTAAAATTTATCCGCTTAGGATGAATTAGTGCACAACGTACCGAATCGAACCTATAGTAACATGTATTGGATTTGGTGTCGAGGTAAATTTTGGATAGCGCACTGTGTTGCTCAAATACGTCCATGATATATAGATCTGCTCGATGATTGACATTCAATTTTTCATAAATTTCAGATCGGTATGTGTATGGGTTGTTTTGATTTAGTTCAAGTATCTATGCACTTCACACAGCTAATTTCATCCGATTCCATTTCAATGGTCCTCCAATATTCTCTAATATTCTATCTATTCTATTGTACATATGATCACCTCTT